>NC_061116.1:127399494-127668374 GCF_002878395.1 Capsicum annuum
CACGCACAAATAAAAATAGATTCACTATATACCTAATAAATCTATTATATCTATTACATATCCGCACCCCCCTACAAATGGTAATAAGGAAAACATAATGACATAATCAACAATTTAAAAATCATCCCCAAAAATCAATACACATAATCAAATGCATAAAAATATATATATATATATATACATATATATATATATACACACATATATATATATATATATATATTCGAACTAAAAACAAGTATCTCAAATTCCCATTCATTTAACCACACTCCACATCAAGACATACAATGTCAGTATCGTCATACCAACTATAATTGTAAGATAACACGTCATGCCAAAACAATTTTTGTTAACTCGTAGAGAATGGCTCCCTTTGTTCATTAACACACATTGGGAAAACAAACTCCCTTTGTTGATTAAATATACCATTGTATTTCAAATACCTTTTGATATTATGCAATAGTTTAAGACTAGTTCATGTTTACAAATTCTCACAGTTCTCATAATTAAAACCAATTTCAAATTATGGGGTTGGGGACATAACTACTTCAAAAGTGACAAGTTTGGGAAATCACAATTCCCTACTTCATTCAACATACCCTTGCACCCACAAGTTCAAACCCATATTTAAAACATGGAAATCACAAATCATGAGAAAGTTTGTTCAATTCATAAACATTCAAAAATGCCCAACCTTTTGTTTCAAAAACAACATAAACATTACATGGATAATACTTTAAAACGCATGCATTTACAAAATTTATAATAAGGGAACAACAACATGTCTATAATAGTAAGATGTACGAAGAGAAACCACCCTTGATAGCCCTAATTGATCAACATTTTAAAAACCATAAGTGTTCTTGACCTTGAGTATTTAAGAGTATTTGACGAGTTACTTAGATGTTTCTAAGAGTTATTGACACTCTAAAAGAGGTTATAAGTCATGGTGTTCTATTTGGTTAAGAGGGAAAATGTCATGTATGCCCTCAACTTAAAAGCTGAAAAGTACCACCATTGATTATGAGTCAACCTTTGACTCATAGCCACTCTTTACGACTCGTCACCATGAGTCATACCCAAGGTAGTACCATTAAGGCAAACTACACTGTTATCCTGATGACTCAATGATACCAATCGTAATGAGACCTTACTACTCGTAGGGTCAAGTTGTAGCCAACACAGAACCCAATTTGGGACTACACTAGACACCCTACGATTACACCTATTTACTCATAATATCTCATTACTGCTCTTAGTGAGCCACTCGTATTTAGAGAAGAATCAAGCCACAAACATATTGGTTTGATTACAACTTGTACCAACAACTCATTAGGATACCCTACGACTCAGGAGGTCGACTCAAAACAAAGGTAGTGAGCTCAAACCTCATGAAATTTTCAAGGGTCAAATTTTGGGGTGTTTTAATTCTCCCCCACTTTGTTCATTCATCCTCGAATGATGGGACAAGGCAATTGCTAGGACGAATTGACTCCAAATACCTCTAATCATACCTTTAACAAACTAAAAAAATAAAGATGCCAAAGAAATCAATCTTTCATTTAACAAAGTCAGAAAACAAAGATGTTAAGAATAATACATACTTTGTGCACGATTAACCGGAGCAAAAAATAAGAATGGATACTTGGAATTCATATCCCCTTTGGCTTCCCAAATAGCCTCTTCAACCTTGTGGTTCCTCCATAGAACCTTTATCGAAGCTACATCCTTCGTCTAAAATTGACGAACTTGCCAATCCAAAATTTCAATTAGGATTTCCTTATATGATAAGGAATCTAAAATACTAATATCCTTTAAAGGCACAATCTGCGATGGATCACCTATACGCTTCCTCAACATTGACACATAGAATACTGGATAAATGGAGCTCAAACAGGATGGAAACTCTAATTCATATGAAGCACCACCAATCCTGTTCAAGATCATGTATGGTCTGACATACCGAGGACTGAGCTTCCCCTTTTCCCAGACCGCATTACTCCCTTAATCGGAGATACCTTCAAGAACACCCAATCACTAACCTTAGATTGTAACTCCTTACACCTCACATTCCCATAGGAATTTTGGAGACTTTAGGAATCTTTAAGTCTATCTCGAATCACCTTCACCTTCTCCATCATTTAGTAAACCAAATCTGAGCTAAACATCTCTGCCTCACTAACCTTAAACCACCTAATGGGAAACCCACAAATCCTACTATGTAATGCCTTAAACAGAGCCATCCCAATACTAGAGTGGTAGATATTATCATACACAAACATTATAAGAGGCAAATGATCAACTCAACTACCACCATAGTTAATAACGCAAGATCGAAGAATATCTTCCAATGTCTGAATAGTCCTTTCTACTTGCCTGTCTGACTGCGGGTGGAAAATAGTACTAATGCTCACCTTAGTCCCAACATCTTTGAAATGAATGCCAAAAATGAATGAGTACTGATTTTCATGATCTGACATGATAGAAAATGGTGACCCATACAACTTCACAATCTTTTGGAGGAACAACTTCGCATAATCTTTGTCGAATAATTAGTCCTCACTGGCAAGAATTGAGAAAACTTGGTCATCCTATCCACAATGACCTACATTGAATAAAACTAGTATCGATATCAAGGAAGACAAATAATAAATTCCATATTAATCACTACCCACTTTCACACAATCAACTTAATCTCTTGAGTCAATCCACCGGATCTCAAGTGCTCAACCTTCACTTGTTGACACACCATACATTTAGCCACAAAATTGGCCATATCTCGCTTTATATTGTTTCACTAATAAATTACCTTAAGATCATGGTACATCTTCATCGGACCAGGATAAATGACATAACTCGAATCAGGAGCCTCAACGAAGATCCTCTCTCTCAACCCATCTACATTGGGAACAAATAATCTACCTTGGTACCTCAAGATGCCATCACCACCGATCTTAAAAGCTACAACCTTTTATTGACCCACATCTCCCTCAATCTTTATTAAGATAGGATACAGTACCTGTTTCTCCTTTATTTCAGCAATAAGGGATGACTTTGCCACCTCTTGAATGAACATACCACCATCCTCAGAGTCCAAGAGACGAACTCTAAGGTTATCCAAGCGGTAAATATCTTTCACTAATTTACGCGTATCCTCATCCATATGAGCAAAAATCCCCATATATAACTTGCTAAGAGCATCACTAACCATATTAGATTTACTTGGGTGATAGTGGAGACTTATGTCATAATTTTTCAGCAACAAAAGCCACCTCCTTTGCCTGAGATTCAACTTCTTCTTAGTGAATGCATATTACAGGCTCTTATGATCAGAAAAGATATATACATAGACTCCATACAAATAGTGATGCCAAATATTTAATGCAAACACCAAATCCAACAACTCCAGGTCGTGTGTCGGATAACTCTTCTCATGAACTTTCAACTACCTAGAAGCATAGGCCGTCCTTGCTGTGCTGCATCAACACACAACCAAGTCTCATACAGGATGTATCACAATAGATAACAAAACCATCAGTACCCTTAGGCAGAGTTAAAACCAGAGTTGAAGTCAACTTATTTTTTAACTTCTCAAAACTACACTCACAAGCGTTAGACCACAAAAACTTTACCTTCATTTGGGTCAACTTAGTCAACAGGGTAGCTATAGTCGAGAAACTATCCATAAATCTCCTATAGTAATCAACTAAACCCAAGAAGCTCTGGATATCAGTTGGAGTCATGTGACTATGCCACTTTTTAACCACTGCAACTTTTTATGGATCCACTATCAACCCTTCATTAAAAATGACATGACCTAGAAAAGTAACAACCTTCCACCTAAATTTTCACTTTGAAAACTTAGCATACAAATGCTGATCTTTCAAGGTTTGTAACATGATACAGAGTGATTGGCATAATATGCCTCAATCTTGGAATACACCGAAAGAACATCTATAAACATGATGATGAAGAAATCCAAAAACTGATGGAAGACCCTATTCATCAAGTCCATGAATGCCGTTGGGGCATTAGTCAAACCAAAAAACATAACTGAGAACTCATAATGACCATATTAGGTTTAAAAGGCAGTCTTAGGGATATCCATCTCCCTAATCTTTAGCTGATGATAACCAGATCTAAGATCAACCTTAGAGAAATATCTAGTACCCAAAAACTTGTCAAAAAAAATCATCAATTTGAGGAAGCAGATATTTATTCTTCACTGTAACCTTAATTAACTGACGTAATTGATGCATATTCAAATAGAACAATCCTTTTTATGCACGTACAAAATAGGATCACCCTACAGAGAAACACTAAGACAGATAACACCGTTGTAAAAGAGGTCTTTTACTTGTTCCTAAAGTTTCTTCAACTCAGCCAGAGCCATTTTATTGGGAGGGATAGAAAAAGGATGAGTGTCTAAAACAAGACTATATTGAAATCAATCTCCCTACCCTGAGGGACACTAGGAAGATCATTAGGAAAAACCTTAGGAAATTCACTAAACACGGGAAAAAATTGCAATGAAGGACCCGCTAAATTAGAATCTTTAACCCAGACCAAATAATAGAAACATCCCTTAGAAATCAACTTTTGAGCTCTAAGATATGATATGAACCTTCCCTTAGGAACTAGAGAAAACCCTTCACACTCAATGATCGATTCATTAGGGAATTTAAACATTACCTTATGGGTCAAACAATATAAAGAGTCATAGTATGAGTACAACTAGTCCATCCATAATATGACATCAAAATCAACTATGTCTAACTCTATTAGATCTGCCAGAGTTTCTCTATCACCAACATATACCACATAAACCTGATAGACTCTTCTGGTAACCACAAAGTCACCTACCAGGGTTGATATAGAAAAAGAAATTGGAAATATCCTCGGGACCAAAACCAAAATGCACAGCCACAAATAGGGTCACATAATAAAGAGTAGACCATGAATCAAGCGAGCAATACACACCATGAGAGAATAGTTGTAACATACTAGTGATGACACCGAGAGATGCCTTGGAGTCCTAGAGGGTAGCAAGAGCATACAAGTGACTTCGGCCAATACCGAACTAGAAGTAGAAGCAACACCCTTCTTTTAGTTTTCCCCAGAAGCAACCTTAGAAGGATAATTCCTCTGCAAATGACTAGTCTTATCATATTTATAATACTTGATCCTCTATTCTTCATAAAACCCATGGTACACCTGCCTGGAGAATATTAAAAAAGGATATGATTGAGTAGACTGAGCCTCACCAGCCTGATATTGGGCACCCTATGCCTGAAACCCACTATCATTCTTGGAATAACGGTCACCCAAAGGCTTTGGATAAAGAGTACTAGTCGTAGATTAGGAACCAGAACTCCTCCACTTCTTCTAATACCATTTTTGACCATGACTACCTCTCTGCTGCTGACCTCTACCCTATTTAGAAAATCTAAACTTCTTGTTCTGCCTTGCCCTTATCTTTACCTTCTTCTTTTCTCTTTATTAACCTGCTGGATATATACAACCAATTTGGAGTTGTTCATATCCTTGTTTTACAAGGTAGCCTTACTCTCTAAAATCAAGTCATGGGACAACCCAGAAGCAAATTTCCTCATTTTATCTCTCATACTAGACACTAACTCAGGAGCATATCGAGATAACTCAATGAATTTCAATGCATACTTCTTGACCGCCATTCTAGCTTGCTTCAGATTAATAAACTTTTTTGCTTTTTCTTCCTTAACTCCTGAGGAGAAAAGTTGTCCAAAAAAGCACTAGAGAAATTATTCCATAGTGTGGATCCGGTATCATCTCCCCTATACTGTTCCCATTCCTCAGCCATTGGTATGCTACATACTTCAACTAATAGGCTGCAAATTCTACACCTTCCATATTAAAAGCAGGTATAACCCAAAAGATCTTCTCCATCTCATCAATAAAACCTTAAGGATCCTTCTCAACCTTTACACTAGTGAATAAAAAAGGGCTCAACCTTATAAACTGGCCAACCCTAGTGGCCTTAAAATATAGAGTAACAAAAGTTGTACTCTCAAACTGAGAAGCTACCAACTGAGCCAACATTTGAATAGACTATCAAAATTCTGCATTCGACACATCCACTTAAAGAGATCGGGGAAGACTAAAGAAGACCCATAGAAATCTAGGAGGAAAATTAGGAAATGGACCCCTAGACTAGGTCTGTACCCTATAAGCAGAGAGTGTCCCATCATTATTGTCCACAAGTAGGATAGAGGTGTTTCCATGAGCTTTAAATTATCTGCGAGGCATGATTTGAAAAGTGAAAAAATAGGAATTAGAAAGACTCAAGACCTTAGACTCTATAGCTTAAAATTGAAAAAAAAAAAGGAAAACATTCCTAAATGTCTCGTAGCCTCTCCCTTATAAGTATGGTGCGCTATACACCCATAAAAGAGACTTTACTCAATATGAATTTATTGGACACCCAATGACACCAAACTAGGCTCTGGTACCACCTTTGTCACGACCTAAACCAGGGCCTGGCTGGGATGGGTATCTCAAGTCCCATGTGGACCAAAGATCAATCCTATACATAAAAACACCAAATACACCACTCCTATTATCGACTGAATATCAAAGATATAAAAAGATAGGATTCAGTAGTCTAAGAAATTTTAAATGCATGTCCATAATGAAACACTGACGATCGGCCAACTGATCGACCGATACCTCCTAATAGCCATAGTATTCCAAGCAAAACCATCTAAATTATGATCCAAAAATGACAATTAATAAAGCATAGGGACATGCCACCGACAATAGCCAAAAACCAAATCTAAAGTAATAGTAAAAACGTAAAGGAAACCATAACCATGAAATGGGGTATTCTGAAGAATGAAAGCTCACCACTTAAATTTGACTCGTTAGCTGATCCTGGATCCAAGTCATTGAGTAGGAGAAGTAGAAATATGGCCAGTTCCTGCATCACATGGGGATACAATGTCCGAAGATAGTTAGAGGGGTGAACATTAACATATAACTCGTGGATAAAGATACCATAATGACATGATCAAAATTTTAAAATTCATCCCTAAAATCCAATGCATATAATAAAATGCCTGAATATGTGTATATATATATATATATATATCACATTTTGGGATAGGGAAAAAGTCTTAACATGCTTTTCAAAACCCTGACCTGGATTGTGTAGCTCAACTGTCATATAATAGTACCCACAGGCTAGATGGACCCTAGTGTGTGTAACCACACAAAATGGAGAAGAATCTCATATATATGCATATGGGGGACTCGAACCTCCAACTTAAAACTAAGGTGACTTAAGCACCCGATCTTATAATGATTTATGTGGGACTCGAACCTCTTTAATCATGAATTAACAATATGGGGGACTCGAGCCTCCCTGGTCACTTTGACCCCTACATCGAGAAATGTAATTTCTAGTATTGATCACTTGGACCTCCACTTTCATGACACAGCCTAATTAAAAACAAGTATCACACATTCCCATTCATTTAACCACATTTCTATTAACGTGTACAATATTGGTACTGTAATACCAACTACACTTGTAAGGTAACACGTCATGCCAAAATAACTTTCATTAACTCGGGGAGACCAACTCCTTTTGTTCATTAATATACATTAGGAATACGAACTACCTTTATTCATTAAATCATACCATTGTATTTCAAATACCTTTTTTAATCATGCAATAGTTCAAAGATAGTTCAATTTTTCCAATTATTACAGTTCTCATAACTAAACCAATTTCACATTATGGGGTTGGGGACATAGCCACTTTAAAAGTCATAAGTTTGGGATAATCACAATTAACTAGGTCATTCACTATAACCATGCACCCAAAAGTTCAAACCATATTTAAAACACAGAAATTACAAATAAATTATGATAAACTTTGTTCAATTCATAAACATTAAAAAAAACCCAACCATTGTTTCAAAATGAATCTAAACATCACATAAATAATACTTTAGAACATATGCTTTTACAAAATTAAGAACGAGGGAAGAGTAACATACCTGTAATAGTATGTTGTACGAAGAGAAATGACATTACGAGCCATAATTGATTAACCTTTTGAAAACCCTAAGTGTTGTTAACCTCGAGGATTTGAGAGTATTTAAGGAGTTACTTAGATGTTTCTGAGAGGTAATGACACTCTAAAAGAGGTTAAAAGTCATTGGGTTCTATTTGGTTTAGAGGGGAAATATATAGGATACCCTCAACTTAAAATCTAAAAAGTACTGCCTTTAATTACGAGTCAACTCCCTTGACTCATAACCCTAAAAAGTACTGCCTTTAATTACGAGTCAACTCCCTTGACTCATAACCACTTCTTATGACTCGTCGCCACAAGTCATAAACAAGGTAGTACCATCAAGGCACCCAACACTGTTATCCTTAGTACTCAATGACACCAATTATAATGTGACCCTATGACTCGTAAGGTATAGTAGTAGCCAATAAGAAACCCAATTTGGGATATACACTAGACACACTATGATTAAACGTAACGACTCGTAACATCTCATTATTCTCTTAGTGAGCCACTTGTACTAAAAGTAGAATCAAGCTACAAACTTACTGGTTTAGTTATGACTTATTCCAATGACTCATTAAGATAACTTACGACTCAGGGGGTCGAGCCGTATTAAGGGTAATGAGATCACAACTCAGGAAATTTTCAAGGGCCAAAATCCAGGGTATTTTAGTATGTATGTATATATATGTGTATATATATGTATATATATAAGCATGTTGTACCAAGGGGAGATGGATAAAAGAACACCAAAATGAGTTTCCTTGAAAACCTAGTAAAGTTAATACACGATCCACTATATAAAAAGAGTACTACATAGTGTCAAATATACATCATAATCTCAGAATATAAAAAATAAGACTATCAAAACAACAAAAGGAGAAGGATCAACTATGGAGTCTAAAAGTTCACCAAATGTTTGACCAACAAAACAACATGAGGATGTCGTCAATGGTGGTGACTCATACTCAGATCTATATTAGGAAAAAAGAGGTAGAAATGTAGTATGAGTACCAAAACCATAGGTACTCTATAGGCATCATAAGCTAACTGAGGTAAATTAAAGTATAAAAATAAATACAAGTGCAAGTATTTAAACCTAAGTCAATAATAAAGGGGGCAGAAATGGAAATAATATGCTATACTAGGCAAATAAAATAGGATGGAAGCAAATAACTCAGAAGAAATAGTAAAAGCTAGCTATAACCTAACTAGACCCCCATAATCCTAAAAGGCACACACAAGGATAAATAAACTCAATCAAGTCTCTATAATCTTGGTAGGTATAAGAAAAGAGTAATACTAATTTAAGGATGGGATAATAACAATAATGAAAGTAAAATAAGACAACATGTCTGATATGCATACCTGATAGTCCTTTCTAGTAATAAGAAGAAACCTTATCAATTTACATAGTATTTTCAGTCCTATATCAATATTAGTAAATGTAATAATTGTTGGACTTGAATTGAAACTAGAGAATAATGTCATGATTGTAAATGCTAGACTTAAACTAGAACTAGAGAATAATATCATGGGAGTAAATGTCAGACTCAAACCAAAACTGATATATAATGAAAATATGCCAGGCGACAAACTCAAACCAAAAGTGCTAAGAAAGCTAAAAGCAGTGACATCCTAAAATCATAGTCTATCACAAGTACATTTAATCCAAAATTCCAAGTTTTGGACGAGCCAAACTATTAAGTAGAAGTATATTCCAATTAATAAGCAAAAAAGTGCAGTTCGAGGTCAATTAATACTCTACCCAAGGTAATAGAACTAAATAGGCATATAATAATTATCTAAGTCAACCTAAGCATAGATGAACAACATAAACAACTATCATTTAGGTCTAAAGGAATGTTATTCTAAGCATTCAATCTTAAAGAGGTAGTAGGGACTACACCAGTTCCAAAAACCCAACCTAAGACAAATACCTACCCTAACCTAAGCTAAGATTTCTCAATCCTATCCTAAGGCACTAAAAGGGTTAAATCTAGTTCTAAAAGATAACCATAGGGTAACATAATCGAAAAAAAGAAGCCGAATTCTACTCGAAAAGGGCCCCTAATTAGCTAATCTAGTGGATAATGCTAAAAAACTATCTGATTCATACAAAACCCATCCAAAACTTGAAAAATAATCTAATAATACCATAAGAAAACATAATCTGAGAGAAAGGCAAGCCAACTCACCTACAAATGCCAAAAGCATATAAAGTGCTTAATGCTAGAGCTTTTTTCTTTTAGAAGCCCTCGACTGCTGCCATGCTATTAAAATAATGTTATAAATGAATGGATAAGAATATCAATACCCATATTTCATATTTATGCTTTGGGTAAAAAATCAAGATAAAATCTCCCATAGGGCCTATAATAAGATCACAAAATTGACACTAGCACAGAGTCCCTCAAAGCTCAAGGACTCACTTGCTCCAAAATTGAGTATGATCCAAGCCCCACAACAACCCATAAATACTCCCAACTATTAACAAGAAATAAACAAGCAAATCAGAGAATTAAACAAGAATTAATTGAAAACATAGGAAATTAAGACAAAGAGATAATCAAAATAATACCCCCAACTCAATCCCAACTTCAATTTTAACAACTCTCGTACTAATTTTGAGTGCTTACTCTCTCCAATAAATGTTTAAATTTCAAATTTAAGAAATAATATATATACACTACCTAAATCATTCACACCAATTGTTTGTAAGTTTGGCAATGAAAATTGGTGCTAAGATTAACCTAGGAACCCAACTCCTCCTATAATGTCTTATAAAACTAGAAGTAAACTAAGAGACTCTATCTAAAATAATAGACACGACACCCCATAAAGGTGAACCACTTATCAAAAATATATCTAAGCCATCTCTTGGCACTATAGGAAGTCTAAATAGGGATAAAATGGGATTACTTGGTCAATCAATCTACTATGAACCAAATGCCATCAAACACACGAGAAGCATGAGGCAAACCTTCTAGTAGTCCATAGTAACCCGCTCCCACTTCTACTCAGAAATAGATAGCCTATAAAGCAAACCACCTAGTCTCGGATGTTTGGCATACACCTAATGACAACACAAACACCGAGATAAAAAATCTATTATGTTTTTCCTTATATTGCTCCACTAGTAATGTTTTCTCAAATCTCTATACATTATATTGTCCTAAGGAGAGTAGGATATTTGGAGCTATGAACCTGTTGACGTTTAAACTGAATGAAATCTCCTACCTTAGAATATAATAAAGCCATCAAATATCAATTTAATCTCTGAGTCTGAGGTATCCCTCCTAGACTCAGCCTTCCATACCTGATCTCAAATGCCAGACAACCTATTATCTATAAGTAGTTTGTATCAAATCTAGTCTAATAAGGTTAACCTAGAATCCATACTAGCAAGAACCCTTATAGGTATTAAATGTAAAATCAAATCGTCATATTGGATAAGTACTAGATATCCAAGGGCAATGGTCGCTCCAAAACTAAAAAAGTGTCACAATCCAAACCAGGGCCTGGCTGTGATGGGTATCTTAAGTCCACTGAGGACTGTAGACAACCCCTTTACCTAGATAAATAAACCATAATACAGATGGAAGTGGATGAATTTTAAACCTATAAAAAGATAAGCTGAGTTTTGAACATATACAAGATATGAAACTGAAAATAGAATTTAAGAATTTCAACACATCTTAATCCACAGTAATCCTTAGAGCCTCTAATGAAACAAAATAAATCCAAGTCGGTACATGCCCACGACAATATAAAAAAATAAGTCCAAAGAAAATGTATGATAAAATATTTCAAATGAATGAGGCTTACCATTTCAAACTGACTGCTGACAACTCAAAAATCAAATTCACTACGTAGAAAAAGTAGAGTGTCTTCGTATCCTGCATCGCATGGGGATACATTATCCGATAGTGATTATCAGGTTTAACGCTAGTATGTAACTCAGGGATAAGGAGATAAAATAATGCCATCAATCCAAGACTATTCAAAATCAATGTAAATGTACACATATATGCATATACATATGAATATAAGATGCTGGGAGAGTTAAAAATGTTTATCCTGAACTTTAAAACATTAGCCTAGACTCTGTAGCTTGACCATCATAAAAACTACCCATAGGCTATATGCATATAGTTGTCTCCCCCTGGTCGGCCCCCAGTGTGTGTGGCGCATGAACCGGAGATATCATAGAAGGCTGTGGAATCCTCGTACCCTATGCCTTTCATGATAAAAATATATATAGTGCGACATAAGAACATAATCGTCAAGACTAATCCTCATGTCGGCAAATGTGAGTTTCTAGTATCGGTCCTTCAAGACTCATACCTTTGAAACTAGCTACACAATTCTTTTTAAGCGCAACTAAAACATTTAGTACATAACCCATCCATTAGTTCAAAGAGTCATTCATTAAAGCATTATCAAGTGGTATCGTCATACAGACTATAACTTACAAGCAAATGTCATTACACAATTATTTGGGGGATTCCTTGTACCCTAGACTCTATTTCTAAAATCAACATGAGGGATTCTTTGTACCCCACAAGGTTTTCAAAATTATTCTTATCTATTTAGACATTTATGCAATGCATTAATTTTAAAGAAGTAGGCTAAGCCAAATGATAATTCAAATTATAAAACCAATTATGTGAGTGGGTTGAGGCGTATCAATTTCAATACCAATGTCCAATTATTTAGGGAATCCGTGTGCCCCGATTTCTATCATTGCAAAATTTGGTGAATCCTAGTACCACTATTTCATTCACCATTCCTGGGAACCCTAATAAGTTTACAAATCATGAATTCAATGCATAATTAATCAATAATAATCATGGGAAAAAATTTAAACAACTTACATTATAAACCCTCAACCCATCATTCAAAATCCGACATAAAAACAATATGAATATTGAACCAATTCATGTAATAATGAAATCACAAGTTTAAAGAGAGATATACATGCCTTAATTACCAAGAAATTTGATGAAGAAATCACCCATAGAGCCCTAGATGACCAATTTATTGAAACTTTAGCCTTGTCTTTGAGTGGGGAATTTGAGAGAGTAAAGAGAGCGTTTATGATTAATAAGTGTTGAAAATGGGGTCCCCAATATGATATAAGGTCATGGGTTATTATTGGGGAAAAGGGGAAATGTTCAAAGTACCCTTGATTAAAAGCTAAATATTTGTTGCCAGTGATGATGGGTCTCCCTACGAATCATAAGACCACAATACGACTCGTCACCATGTGTCATTGTTTGAACAGTAGATAAAGGACCCCTCTATGGTGACCCAAAGACTTTTATCACACGACTCATCAAGTGATCCTATAATTCACATCACATGACACATAAAGTGACCCCACGACTCATAGGGTCCTAGTTGTAATCAAGAGAGAATATCTGGGTAATCACACTAGTTAGCCATGATTTACAATATATGACTCATATAGATAGAGTATGACTCGTATGGACAAGTCTTAGTCTTAATAGTAGCCCAAAGCACATACACTAGTTAAGCTACGATTTGGGTCATACAACTTGTATAGAGTCCCTACGACTAAGATGGTCAGCCATAGTCAGGGTACTTGGCTCAAAGATCAGGGATTTTTCAAGGACCAAAATCCAGAGTATTACATTCTCCCCCTCTTAGGACCATTTGTCCTCAAATAATGAGAAAAGGCATCCAATAGCATTATCTTAAGATAGAATACAACAAAAATTTCCTTTAAAAGAGACAAAAAACAAAGATATTAAGGAATACACTTACCTTAAGCACGATAATCCAAAGTGGGAAATAAGAATGGATATTTGGACTTCAAGTGCTCTTCAGCTTCCTAAGTAGCTTCTTCAAACTTTAGGTTCCTCTATAGAACCTTCACTGGAGGCACATCCTTAGTCCTCAAATGATGCGCTTGTCTATCCAAAATTTAAATCGAGATTTCCTCAAAAGATAAGAAATAAAAAATTCGAACAATCTCCTAAGGGAAAATCAATGAAGGATCACCAACATATTTTCTTAACATCAAAACAAGAATGACCAAATAAATGGAACCCAAAGTCAAAGGTAGATCTAACTCATAAGACACATTACCTACTTTTCTCAAAATCAAGTATGGGCCTACATACTGAGGACTGAGCTTTACCTTCTTTCTAAATATCATCACTCCTTTTGTGGAAGACACCTTTAAGAATACCCAATCACTAAACTCAAACTCTAACTCCCTTCGACTCACATCTACATAGGAATTTTTGTGACTTTGAGTGGTCTTAAGCCTATCCCTAATCACCTTCACCTTCTCCATATCTTGGTGAACCAAGTCAGGGCCAAATAATCAAGTTGCATAAACTTTGAACTATTTAATTAGAGAACATCATCTCCTACCTTAAAAAGCCTAGAAAATAGCCATTCCAATGCTAGAGTGATACATATTGTTATGTAAAATCTCAATGAGAGGAAAATAATCAACCCAACTACCACTAAAGTCAAATTTTACCATATAAGTCCTTAGCATATCCTCTAAATATCTGAATGGTCCTCTCTGCTAGATCATCTATCTGAGGGTGGAAAGTAGTTCTAAGGTTTACCTTAGTTCCTAAACCTCTCTAAAAAAACATCAAAAATGAGTTGAGAACTGAGTACCTCAATCAGATATGATGAAAACTAGATCACCATGGAACTTCATGATTTTCTAAATAAACAATTTGGCATAATTCTCCCTAGAATAGTTAGACCTCATAGGCAAGAAATAAGAAGACGTAGTCATCGTATCCATGATGACCCCAATTGAATCGAACTAATTCTGAGACTGTAGGAGACTGGTAGTAAAATCCAAATTAATTAGCTCCCATTTCCACACATTCAACTCAATTTATTGAGATAACCTGCCAGGCCTCAATTTCTCCATCTTTACTTGCTAACACACCATTCACTTAGCTTCAAAATTGGCCACATCCCACTTCATATTATTCTATCAATAAATTTCCTTAAAATCATTGTACATCTTTATTGAACTGAGATAGATAGCATACCACGACTCATGGTCCTCAACCAAAATTCTTTCTTGCAATCCATCAACATAAAAAACACACAATCTATTTTGGTACCTCACGATACTATCACCACCAATCTCAAATGCCATAACCTTCTGTTGACCCACATCATCCTTAACCTACATCAAGATAGGGTCCAACACTTATTTATCCTTCACTTAATCACTAAGAGTCAATCCACCACTAATTTCATAATCACACTTCCATCCTCAGAGTTTAAATGATAAAATCAAAAATTAGTTAATCGATGAATAACTTTTACCAATCCTCTCTTCTCTTCATTGAATTGAGAAAATCTTTCCATAACTTGCTAAGAGAATCTAAAAACACATTAAATTTACCTAATGATAATGGAAACTCATGTCATAGTCCTTGAGAAACTCTAGCCACCTCCTCTACCTAAGATTTTACTATTTCTGGGTGAATACATATTGCAAACTCATATGATTTAAATAGATGTTAACATGACTCCCATTTAAGTAATGACGTATAATACCCTTAATTTTTCAAGATCTAGACCCGATAAAAGATAGGCCATGAAGTTAGCTTTCTAATGCTTCAAGCCTTATCTTAATCCGAGGTTATGGAAAAAGGATATGAAAGATTTGCCTTAATGCTTGATAAACTGCCATGGCTACGACTCAAAGTAACGTTATAACCACTCATGAAGAGTCATCATGAGTGAGTCATAGCCACTCAGTGAATTCCTCTACTCAAGTCTAGTGACTACAACTCGTAATTAGTAGCTACGAGTCATACAGAGGGATTTGTAGTCACAATAGTATGTAATAAAAACAATTTAATCTAGTGGTTATGAGTCCAACATATAATTAGTATTAAGACATTATGAGTCATTATGTAGACTCGTAGCCTAACCTGTAAGGATTCAAGCAAACATACTCATGTTTTTGTAGTTTTATAAGTGACTTGGATATATACTAAGACCCCAAACATCTCCAAACTTATAGACAAGTCAAAACATCCCATAGAGATTAAATTCTTGTGAGGAATATAACTATAGTAAGATTCAAATAAGAATAACTATAGGTATACTATGAATTTTTGAGCTTAAGACCCACCAACAGATAGATAATTGAATTATCTTTGCGATGATACAAATTTTGCCTTAATTTGATATTAGGGTTAAGAGTTATGGCAAAATTACTAAAGCATAATCAAAGCTGCTAGTAGTTATGACTCCTGATGATGACTCATAAACAGAACCTATGAGTTGTCAAAAGGACTCATCATCACAATAGTAGGGGTAAAAATTTGTGTTCCTAATGATGACTCAAGCCACAAATCATACCCAGACCTTTTGAGTCATAGCCAAACTTATTAATACGGCTTCCAGACATTTTCTAGATGATTTCTATGGGATTTTTTTTCTTTTCCCACTCTTTTAACAACAACACTACATCATTTCATCCTCCAAACAATAGTTATCAAATGTAAATACTGCCCTAACCTATCATAACTTAAAAATCATCCATCATAGAGAAAAAGAGCTGATTTCATTCTCCCCAATACCAACTAGGGTTCATCAAGTTTAAGTTCAATACTCATAAATTTATCTAAGGTTTTAACATTCAGATATTTAGGGTATTCATCAATGGGTTCCTTTCACCCATTGATACCCACAATTTTTTTTTCATCATGGATTTTTGATATTCTTTTATGAAATTATTAATGTAAATCAAATATTTAATCCAAGTCATCCTAAAAATTTGAATTCAAGCCTTGTCAACATGTTTTTCCCTTGAAAATTAGATTAATTCGTGCTTTCAATTTAAACTACTCATGTCATATTCAATTGGTCCCATCTAAAATTATCAAATTATGAAATAAACCATCTGACATTATTGTACTCCCATGTTTAATACATTCATATATTCAAATTCATGGACTTTATCAATTTGATTACACGTAATATGTTTTGGGCCTTTGAATTGGGATATTATGTTAATGTTTCAAGTGTTGTTTTGAAATTTTGTAATTATTCAATGTTGGCAGGTTATGAACACCCCATAAATATGTTGAAACACCCTAGGAATACGACCCTTGAAAAATTTCTTAGGATTTGGACCTTTTTGGCTTGGTACGACTCAAGGGAGTCACCATTACCCCTTGGATACATCTTATGGAATCTAACCACTATACAAGTGGTGGGTACGATTAGGGGTGTCACTCATACCCTTATGTATGACTTAGGGGGGTGTGAGTCATATAGAAAATAGAACGTAAGGTTATGGAAAGGTTTGGGGAAAGTTGGGGTACCATTCGTACACTAAGATATGAATGGTAAGAGAGAATTGTACCCCTGGATATGACTTGTTTAAATTTTAAGTCAAGGGTTTTTTGGACTTTTCATACTCCTAAAAGCTTATGTCCTCATGCCATATAACCCTATATGGCCTTCCATAACACTTATTAAAGGATGAAAATATGTCAAATACTCTCTCAAATACTTTTACTTTATTATTGAACTTTCATTGGAACTCTTGCATGGTTTTGTTTGTTAATGGAACTCTAAATGGTTTTGGATGGTTTAAATGATATAAATGCTTTAAATTCTTGGAATGGTCTGAATTGGTTTAGAATGGTTTAAAAGGTAAAGGTTTTGGTGGTCATGGTTGGTCTATTTTTAAAACCTTGTGGGATACATGGAAATTCCACAAGTGAATGCATTAATTGAATTTGTTTAAATGGTTTGGAAAGGCTAAAGGCTAAATAGTTATGCTTGTGGTGAACAGGAAAGTCTACCAAGTGGTTTAATATGGGATAAGGAAGGGCACTTGAAAGTCCCCTTAACCTAAATGGTTTGGCTATGGATATTACTTGTAAGTATGGATTGGTATGATGATGCCATTATGAATGGCCTTGGTTAGTAAATGAATAATGGTTTAGTTAGTTGAAAATTGTTTTTAACTAGTAAGTAATACCGGGGTGTGTAGAAAAGCTGTAGAAAGTGGCAGTCCCGAGAGGACCAAAACTAGAAACTTGTATTTACTGATATGAGGATTGTTCTTAGTGGACCGTGTGCATGATATTAGGCTATTGGGGGATGTACTAGTAATCCCATTTAATATTTCCCTAGTAATGAGGCTACACATACTAGGGCCCTTTCAGCAGGAAGAGTTGAACCATATAGGCTGTGGGTAATTTACGATGGCCAAGATACATATCCCAGGTAATGATTTTTAAGGCATGATAAACCCAGTTTTATTTCCCTGCACGGTTATATAAATATATATGGCTGTATACATTATGAATGGTTTTTACTTGGCTTTGTAAATGTCATTACTTTATCCCCATGCCGAGTGCATACTAGTGTTCATCCACTAACCCATCTACTAGTGGTTGTATACCCAATTATGCAAGAACTTGCCATTCTACTCCTCTTGTTTAGTTATCGAATTTGGGTACAGTCAATGTTGGATTAAAGTTGTGAGCTTTCATAGTTCGAAAGGCATCTATTTCATGTCATGGTTTACTTTACCTATTTCTTATCTTTCATAGACTTTGGTTTTTATCTATGGTTGAGGGAATTTCTCTACTTAGTTCGGTTGGTCTAGAGGCTTTGTATGGACAACTGTGGACTTAGGTGTGGCATGGGTGGTTTATGTTATTTATACATATATTGACTTATCATTATGGTATTTGTTTTTGGTTTCTATATAGGTTTGGTTGGATACTCAATGGTTTGACTTGGTTGGATTGGTCTTAGTTGTACACTTATCCCAAAGTCACTGTGGGGTTAGATCCTCTATCATGTTATATATTTAGGATTTATCCAACTCAAGGCATGCATTGGTGGTTAGGTTGGTTAACACTAGTGGTTCTCGGTCCTGGTTGGACTTGGGATTTCCTATTACAATAAGGCCCTAGTTTAGTCCATGTCAAGTTGGTATCAGAGCCTTAGGTTTTGGTGTCATGGGGTGTCTACAAAGCCGTGTCGAGTAGAGTCTTGCTTATGGGTGTGTTATGTACCACACTTATAATCAAGAGGCTATGAGGCATATAGGAGTGTTTCACTTTCTTGGTTATTCTACTTTCAGGATATAGAGTTTAAGGTCTTGAACTCTTCTCTGAATATACTTTGGTTCACTCTTTGGATCATGCATTCTCATTGATCTAAAGGTTCTTGGAAACTCACTTGTCCCTCTCGAGGAAAACATGGATGGATCTAGTCCAACTCATAAGGAACATACCTAGTTAAGGGTCGCAGCTTTTGGTTTTCTTTGTAAAGTCCCACTAGTCTCCACTAACCCTATCTTCGACGGTGGAACTCATTCTCAGTTACCTCAGGAAGGGGTTACTAATATCGAGTTTTGTCACTCTACTAATCCATTGACCCAAATGATGACAACTTTGTAGCGTAAGTCTTGTCCTATTGGTACAGGGAGAAATAAGGTGAGGTTGGAAATAGGCAAGGTAAAGGTTCATAGTTTCCTGGTTATATGGGAGTGTCCCATCAGGATTGCCGATTGGGTGAATAGAATATTAGATACTATATCTCTAGCTTTTATGCCAGGGGTGTTACTTCTATCTTTGACATTAGTATGTTGAAAACTCCTTTCATTGTGTGTGTGTGCTTTATCTAGTTTGGGGTTCTCTCTCTTATGTAACCTAATTAGTGGTTGTTTATTTTGGTTTTGGTCTTAAGGTTGTTTTAAAGTCTTTTCTCCTTTTGATTCTACCCTGGTAGGTGACTCTACGATTGTCAAAAGATTTTATGAGGGTGTGCAGTATTTGTTGTTAATAAAGAGGTCTTGGTAGAAATTGTTTGGCTTGAATGTAGTGGATTCCGATGTCATTTAAGAAATGGGTTGGTTGCACTCGTGCTGTTCATTATTAGATTGTTGAACCAATTTGAGTCCCTGGTGAGTTAGTTATGGAATGGGATAATGGTTTCAGTTTGTTTCCTAACTACTAAGGGAAAGGTTATATTGTATCTTAGAGCTCAAATATTTTTCTTCAAAGAGGTAGCTCTATTATCGGTTGGCCCAGGTTAAAGATTCTAACTCATAAGGTGTTTCCTTATATTTGGCTTCGGTGGTGAATGAATCTCTTGAAGCCGTCTTGATGAACTTTATGGTGTCTTTCTAATGGGGAGATTGGTTTGGAATTGGTCTTATTTTGAAAACTTTTCAAATTTTTATTCTTTCTTTATAAAATGGTTCTGGTTGGGTTAAAGGATCTTAAGGAGAAATTTAGGGATCTCTTATAGAAAGGATTTGTCAGTCTTAATGATTCTCTATAAAATGTTTTACTATTACATACATAAGGGAATAGTCCCTAGAAATGCATACGTTGTCGCTGGGTGACTAAGGAATTTAGGATATCCTTCTAGTAAGGGAGGACCTTATAATTCTATTCAATTTTATATGGGGTACTTTGATAATAGTACGTGGTGATTGGTATATACTAGGCTTGAACCTAGATGTTTGATTTGGATAAAGAAAGTATGTTAACTTAGGGATATCAATGTGTAAATTACAGAGGGACTAGGGATCTAGTTATTCCACAAGATAGATCATGGAGCTTGCATGCGTGTTTATTGCATAATTTTGATGTTCAATCATAGGTTGGCAATTTTGGTTATAAGTGGTTATATATGGGTTTGCTCATGTCCTTTACTCATAGTTTCGATATTATAAGTGTGATGAAAGCAGAATAGTTTTTCGAGATAAACTTAAGAAGTAAAGCCCGATGGCCTAAGTTAACACCTCTTAGCATTGGATAGGATTTAAGATGGAATTGGTGGTGTACAGTTGACTCAAGCTCTCATAGTGATGTGTCTCAGTAAGTTCCAAATTGATTTGAACTTGCTCTCTAGCATGAGTCCATTCATCTGGTAATTTATGTTTTGTGGGGGTGTGGATGGTCCTTTGTTGGTTAGGTTCCTTTAGGTGGTTTTAGTATCTCGAATTCCTTGTTCTTTAAGTGGGTCCCAACGAGGATCATGGATTGGTAAAGTTTTTCTTTTGCAAATAAAGGTATGGCTTTGATAAAGGTTCCATGGTGGAACTAAAATTCTGAGAAAGTTATTTGGGATATAGAGGTGTACATGGAGTTATCCATGTTAGGTTCTTGTTCCCAAAAATTTGTACGTATAGTTTGTGTTCTTCAACACATCCTTGTTTTCTAACTTGGTTAAAGGAGAGGAATTATTCCTGTTTCATCTTTGTTTCCTAACTTAGTTAGAGGTCAAGATGAATGTGTTGGGGTGTAAATCGTGCTTGGGGTATGTAATGATCTTCTCATCTTAGTTTGTGTTCTTATCCTCTATTTCGATTAGGGAAAAGTTTAATGTGTGTTACAATGTTACCTCGTGCTTATCCTTACCCTTACCCGTCATTTGAGGATGAATGATCCTAGTGGGGAAGACTAAAATACCCTAGGTATAGGACCTTTGAAATATTTCTTAGGCTTTGGACCTTTTTGGCTTGGTACGACTCAAAGGAGTCACTCATACTCCTTGGATACTACTTGTGGGCTATCTTGAGGGTTCAATCATGTCCTAGGAAGTCTATTGGGCTTAGCTACCTCCCAGATATGACTCAACTAGGTAGGAGTCATATATAAACATACGAGTGGTGCAAGGCAAGTCGTATGGTGCATGTTTGAATTTTCTTGTCGAATTTGTCCACTATATGAGTGGTAGGTACGATTGGGGGTGTCACTCATACCATTAGGTACGACTTAGGGGGTGTGATTCTTATAGAAACTAGCTGGTAAGGTTATGACAAGGTTTGTGTACGAGTTGGGGTACCACTCGTACCCTAGGATACGAGTGGTAAAGGGGAGTCGTACCCCTGGATGTGTCTTGTTTTAATTTTGAGTCAAGGGTAATTAAGACATATCCTATTCCTAAAACCTCTCAAATACTCTCTTGAATATTGGAGGCTGGGGTTTCTTCATGTGTTTTTTAAAGTGCTCAAAGGTCAAGATTTCTTCCGTGAATCATCTTGTATAAGGCTTGTATTACTTACCTCATTGTTATTTCAAACTAAAGGCATATATGTATTGTGTTTTAAGCATTGGTTTTATGAATCTATAATGGTGGATTCCAAAATATTGTTGAGGGTCTTGATGTATATGGTTTTGTATTGGTTTAAACTATGCTTTTACATGTTTTTGGTATTAATTTGCATATGTGGTTATTGGTTGGCTATGGTTTAACAAAGAACGTCTTGAGTAACCCTAATTATGGTGGTTTATGCATTGTTTTTGGTCTTGGTAAAGGTATTCCATCAATGGTTGATAAAATGCCTCAAGGGATGCTTTTACTCTATTATTGAACTTTCATTGGAACTCTTGCATGGTTTGGTTTGTTAATGGAAATCTAAATGTTCTTGGATGGTTTTGCATTCTTTAAATATTTTAAATGCTTGGTATGGTCTAAATTGGTTATGGATGGTTTAAAAGGTAAAGGTTTTGGTGGTCATGGTTGGTTTATTCTGAAAACCTTACGGGATACAAGGAAATCCCTCAAGTAAATGGATTAATTTAATTAGTTTAAATAGTTTGGAAAAGCTAAAGGCTAAATGGTTATGCCTATGGTGAACATTGAAGTCTCCCAAGTAATTTTATATAGTATATGGAAGGGCACTTGAAAGTCCCCTTAACCTATATGGTTTGGATATGGATATTACTTGCAAGTAAGGATTGGTATGACGATACCAATATTAATGGATTGGTTAATAAATGGATAATGGTTTGGTTATTTAGAAATTGGTTTTAATTGGAAATTAATGACAGGGTATGTAGTAAAGTCGTGGAAGGTGGCGGTCCTGGATGGACAAGAACTGGAAACTCATTTTTGCCAATATGAGGAATAGTCTTAGTGGACTGTGAGCATAATGTCAAACTATTAGGGGATGTACTAGTCATCCCATGGGATACTTTCCTGGTCGTAAGGCTACATGCAATGGGGCACTTTCAGCAGGGGGAGATAAACCCATATAGCCCGTAAGTAGTTTAGGACGTCCAAGCTGCACAACCCAGGTAATGGTTTTCAAGGCATGCTAAACCCGATTCCCTTTCCCGGCATAGTTATATATATATGTATGGTTGTATCCATTATGGATGGTTCTTACTTGGCTTTGTAAATGACATTATTTTATTCTTATCCTAAGTGCATGCTAGTGTTCATCCACTAACCAGTCTACTGGTGGTTGTATACCCACGCTATGAAGAAATCAACCATTCTACTCTCCTTTCTTCGTGATCTAATTTTGGTATAGTCGATGTTGGATTGAAGTTGTGAGCTTCCATAGTTTGAAAGGTATATAATTTATGTCATGATTTGCTTTACCTATTTCTTCTCTTTCATAGACTTTGGTTTTTGTCTATGGTCGGGGGCATGTCCCGACTAGATATTTTTCAGTTATTCTAAAGTCTTTCTATTTAAAACTATGGACATGGGTATGGCATGGATGGTTTATCTTATTTATACATACATTGGCTTACCATTATGGTATTGGTTTATGGCTTCCACATTTGTTTAGTTAGATATTCGGTAGTTATACTTGGTTGGGTAGGTCTTAGCTATAGATTTATTCCAAAGTCACTATAAGGTTGGATATGCTATCTTGTTATATGTTTGAGATTCGTCCGACTCAAGGCGTGCATTGGTGGATAGGTTGGGTAACGGGGGCCGTTCCTAGCCCTGGTTGTACATGGGATTGCCCTTTACGACAAGGCCTTGGTTTCAGTCGTGTCATATGTGATTACTTACATTTCATATTTTTAAAGTACTAAGTACGTCCATTCATTATTTTACTATCATACTCATTTTGTTATGATCATGTTTAGCACTATAATTTGAGATTTTAAGGTGACCTTAGTCAGAGACAATGTTAGTTCAGTTGGGATTAGGATTTAGCACCAAGCGAATCCTGGGATAAGGGCTCACCTGCCAGTAGAGGTTTTAACTTTTCTAGCAATACCTGAGTTCCAGAACTACGTAGCCAACATAGGTTTTGAGAGGTCTTCCTGCTAGTTGAGGGTCAAAATTCTCTTAGGGATAGCTACAAGTAGAGTGTGACTCCTTAGTAGTTTGGGACATTAGTTTAGTGGATCCACATAGCCAGTGTTTGTACCCGTGGCAGTTTACTGCCACCCTTCCAAATGGGGTTACTGGTTGGACCCCAATTAGCTCAAATTGGGGCATGTCAATTACATGATAGCTCCCACAATTTCAATCAGTACTCAGTCTAAATTAGTTAAGGTTTCTTTGACCAAGTAGTCAGATTTTCAGTTATTCAGTCAGTTAGTTGTACAAATTAAATTCTGTTCAGCCTTACTTGGTCTTCCATTCTCAATCTTACATGTTCATGCATCCATGTTCAGTTTCCATGTGTATTTTACTTAGTCCATACCTCTCGTACCAGTACATTCAATGTACTAATCTCATACTTTTCTCTTGCACTATGTTGTCTTATAACATAAGTTTAGACGCTCGATTTCCTGATCATCCTTAGACAGTTCAACATTACCCAACACATTAGTGATGAGTCCTCATCAATCGAAGACATAGCATGTTATTACCATTATTTAAACATATGCTTATGTTTAGTCAGTAAGAGTTAGTTGGTGGTTTGTCCTATCAACTCCATATAATTTTTAGGGGCTTTCAGACAGATAATCAGTTAGTTTTTCAATGTATTCTGTTGTTTAAGATATGTTAAATTATATTTCAGTATTACATCATACCAACATTTTATCAAATTATTTTCCACACATGTTATTCCATAATTATTTTATTCAGTGTTCACAGTAGGCACCAGATCATGGGTTAGCTTGGGGTCACGTGTGGCATTAAGGATCATGTTGCAACTAGGGAGTTTCCTCGTGTCGTGACAAAACTTAGTATAAGAACCTAAGTTTTTAAACTGTCCTAGGGTTTTTGAAAGCCGCATTGAGTAGAGTCTTGTGCATGGGTGTGAAGCACTCTACACTTATGGACAAGAGGCTGCGAAATGTTTTTTAGAAGGGGTTCCCTTCTTTTAGTGTTCATGTCGTGCAAAAGAGCATATACTCTATTGAATTCATTTTTATAACTCATCCTTCATTTCGTTTACAAATAATTCCTCTTAGAAGAACCAACAAAAGAAGGAACAAGGATCAGCGTTCACAACCACCTAAGTTTAGGACTGGTTTCATAGCCTTGGCCCATTCTATAGCTGCTCAGGAAAATCAACAGACTATTTCCCCAGCTAATCTGGTGATGAATATGGTTGTATCTAGGATTCAAGACTTCAACCAGATAAATCCATTTTTTCTAGATCTAACTTTAAGGAGGATCCACATTAGTTTCTGAATGGACTACAAAAAGTGATAGACATGTGGGTGTCACTTCGAGTAAGAGTACGGACATGGCTTCTTACCTATTGCAGGGAGTGGCTTACATCTGGTTCAAGTAGTGGAAGGAGGAAAGAGATGTTGAGGTAGGGCCTATAGAGTAGAAGGAGTTCTCCATGACTTTCTTAGACATGTTCTTCCAATAGGAGTTAAGAGAAGCTATGGTTTATGACTTTATAAATTTGAAGTAGGATAGCATGAGTGTGAAAGAGTACTCACTCAAGTTTAGTTAGTTGGCGAGGTATGCTCAGTCTATGGTGGCTGACTCTAGGTCCAGGATGTGTAAGTTTGTATCTGGTGTATCTGACAGTGTAGTCAAAGAGTGTAGGCCTACCATGCTGATTGAGAAGATGGACCTTTTAGGACTGATGGTTCATTCTAAGTAGATTATGGAGGAGAAGATCAAAGAGAAAGAAAGAGAGAATAAGAAGGCCGAAATAGATAGTTTCAACTTTTCTCAGTCAAGGTCGAAAGGGGATAATTGTTCTCAGTGCTGCTTGAAATTTTCAGCCTCAGCTCCATCTTCAGCTAGTGCACTAGTGCCAAAGTTTAGGAAAGATAGTTGGGATAGAGCACTAGTCTCTAAGTCCCAGGGTAATGTGAATATTGGTCATAACAATCCACTCTGCAGGAAGTGTGGTAAGAATTATCTGGGTTAGTATAGAGCAGGAGGTGATGTGTGTTTTGGATGTGGCAAACTAGGCCACAGGATCAGGTATTTCCTAAATGTTGGCTAAAAAGGTCAGGATGTTCGTCAGCAAGGTCAGCCCAACTTTTCATCAGCTTTTATAGGTCACCCAACTCAGCAGGGTGCCACTTCTAGTGCCACCAGTGGGAAGCGCTAGAACATATTATATGCTCTCCAGACTTAACATGATCAAAAAAGTTCTCTTGGTATGGTTATGAGAATGTTACAAGTCTTTGATCTTCATATTTATGCATTGTTAGACCCTAGAGTTTCACATTTCTGTATGAATCCTTTTATAGCTTTAGATTTTGGTGTTAGTCCCAAAACATTGGTAGAGAATTTCTCAATGTATACCCCAATGGGTAAGTCTATTGTGTCCAGATGGGTATATAGAAATTTCCCGATTACAGTGTCTCAAAAAGTTATTTCAATTAATCTTATAGAGTTAGAGATGACTAATTTTGATGTCATTCTCGGTATTGACTGGCTCCACTTGTGCTAGACCTTAGAGATTGCAGAAGAAGAATTGTCCAATTCTAATTTCGTTATGAACCAGCTATTGAATAGAGAAGTAGTACTTCAATGCTTAAGGGTCAGGTTGTTACATATCTTAAGGAATAAAAGATGATATTTAAAGGGTGTATTTACCATCTCATCCGATTTAAGGACTCAAATTGTTAAACCTCGATTCTTGAGTCAGTTCCTGTAGTAAATCAATATCCAAATATATTTCTTGATGATCTCCCTAGTGTTTCTCCCAAAAGAAAAATTGACTTCAAAATAGATCTCCTTCCAGATAGCCAACCTATCTTTATTCTACCTTACAGAATGACTCTAGCTAAGCTTACGGAGTTGAAGGAACAGTTAGAGGATCTCTTAGATAAGGGTTTCATCAAGCCCAGTGTCTCTCCATGGAGTTCTCTAATTCTATTCATACAAAAGAAAGATAGTTCTCTTAGAATGTACATCATGTATCGTCAGTTGAACAAAGTCACAATCAAGAATAACTATCCTCTCCCGAGGATTGATGACTTATTAGACCAGTTTCAGGGTGCATGTTATTTCTCTAAGATAGACGTCAAATCTGACAATCATCATCTTAGAGTCGGAGAATGTAATATTTCAACGAAAGCCTTCAAAACTCGGTATGGTTACTTCTAATTCCTAGTTATGTCTGTTGGACTAACGAATTCCCCTACAAATTTTATAGAATTAATCAAATAATGATTAGGCAGTACTTGGTCGTGTTTGCCAGTCTTTGTTGATGACATCCTTGTTTATTCCCATAGTGAGTGATTATGCAGGCCATATGAGTGTTGCATTGCAGACCCTTAGATATCATTAGATATTTTCTAAGTTCAGTAAGTGTGAATTTTAGTTGAGATCATTAACTTTGCTTGGTCATATAGTTTTTGTTAATGGGATTCGAGTTGATCCTTAAAAAACTAAAGTAGTGAGAAATTGGCCTAGACCTATCTCTCCATCAGACATCAGGATTTTCTTATATTTAGTTGGTTATTACAGATGGTTTGTCAAAGGGTTTTCTTCTATTGCTTCTCCCATGTCTAGACTAACCCAAAATAAAGTCAAATTTTAGTGGTCAAATTCCTGTGAGATGAGTTTTGAGGTGTTAAAGGTTCGACTTAATTCTGCTCCAGTCTCGACTTTGCTAGATGGAACAGATGGGTTTGTAGTGTATTGTAATGCTTCTAGAGTTGGTCTAGGTTGTGTATTAATGAAAAGAGGTAAGGTCATAGCCTATGCTTCTAGACAACTTAAACCCTATGAATAGAATTATCTAACCCATTATCTTAAGTTGGCAGCTGTTGTCTTTGCCTTAAATATTTAGAGACATTACCTTTATGGGGTTCATGTTGATATGTTCATGGATCACAAGAGTTTATAGTATGCGTTCACACAGAAATAGCTAAATCTTTATCAGAGAAGGTGTCTTGAATTATAGAAAGACTATGATATGAATGTATCGTGTCATCAAGGTACAACCAATGTAGTGGCGGATGTCCTTATAAGATTGTGTATGAGTAGTGTTGCTTATGTTGAGGATGATAATAAGGAGTTAGTCCATGAGGTTCAATAGCTTGCTAGGTTAGGAGTTAAATTGGTTGAATGGACTTATGGTAGTATATGGGTTCAAAATTGTTCGAAATCTTCCTTGGTCGCCGAAGTAAAAGAAAAACAAGATAGGGATCCTAGTGTGGTCAAGTTCAAGGAGGCAGTTAGAGATCATAATATGGAAGTTTTCTCCCAAGAGGATGATGGTGTGTTTCATTGTCAAGGAAGATTATGTTTTCCATATGTTGATGGCCTGAGACAATGAGTACTAGCTGAAGCACATGGTGCACGGTATTCTATTCACCTAGGGGACACTATGATATACTGTAATTTGTGGGAGATCTATTGGTGGAGTGGTATGAAGAAGAATACTATATTGTTTGTGTCTAAGAGTTCATATTGTCTATAGATTAAGGTTGAGCACCAAAGGCCTAGCGATACACTTCAAGAGCTTAGCATCTTCACTTAGAAGTAGAAGGTAGTGAACATAGATTTTGTGACGGGTTACCTCATACGCATCGTCAGGATAATTCGATATGGGTCATTATATATAGAATAACCAAGTCAGCTTATTTTATGCCAGTTCATACTTTGTTTTCAGCTAAGGATTATGCTAGACTCTATCTTAGGGAGTTGGTGATGTTGCATGGGGTTCCATTGACCATTATTTGAGATAGAGGTACTAATTTTACGTCTAACTTTTAGAAGGCATTTTATAAGGGCCTTGGTACCTAAGTAGATATCACTACAGCTTTTTATCTCCAGATAAATGGTTAGGAAAAATAGACCATTCAACCTTTATAGGACATGCTGAGGGCCTGTGTTATTTTCTTTAAGGCTAGTTGGGATGACCACTTATCTTTGATTTAGTTTGCCTAAAATAATAGCTATCACTGCAGTATTTAGATAGATTTGTTTGATATTCTCTATTGGTGAAGATGCAGATCTCCTATTAGTTAGTTTAAAGTAGGTGAGTCTCTTTTTATAGGTCTATATTCAGTATTTGAGGCGATGGAGAAAGTTCAGTTAATTTGAGAGAGGCTGAAGATAGCCTAAAGTTGTTAGAAATCTTATGCAGATGTGTGGAGAAGAGATCTTGTGTTTGATGTTGGTGACTTGGTTTATTTGAAAATTTCTCCTATGAAAGGAGTGAAGAGGTTTTTCAAGAAGGGGAAACTCATTCCCCTCGATGTTGGCACATATAGAATTTTAAGCCGTTTTAGGAAGGTAGCTTATGAGTTAGAGTTGCCTGAAAATTTGGCATCAATGTATTTGGTGTTTTGTGTCTCTTTGTTAAAGAAATGTATTGGTGAACCAGCTCCAGTCGTGCCCTTAGAGAGTTTGAAGGTGAAAGATATTATCTCCAATGAATAAATCCCACTTGAGATCCTTGACCATCAGATTCATAGATTAAGGAATAAAGAAGTCCCCTTGGTTAAGGTTCTATGGAGAAATCAGTCCATCGAGGGAGCTACTTTGAAAGCAGAAGCAGATATGGGAGCCAAATATCCCTATCTTTTCTCTACAAATTCCAATTTAGATTGAGGTAAAAGTTTTCCTTAATTAATTTTCATATTTTCTATCTCAGCTATATAACTATCCTTATTCCATAGCATGTATTCATGAATTCAGTTCAATCAACGCATCATGTTTCAAATTCAAATATTTAATCATGATTTAGCTCATGGGTGTTTAGTGTACAATCTCAGTTTTCCTAGTACCTAAGCTCAAATAGGTTTATTCGAAGACGAATGATACCAAAACTGAGATATTGTAATACCCCAATTTTTTCAAGCTTTAGACCCCTTAACAGATAGACCGCAAAGTTAGCTTTCCAATTCTTAAAGCCTCATCTTAATCTGAGGTTATGGAAAAAGGTAATGAAGATTTCCCTTAATGGCCTGATAAACTGCCATGCTATGACTCAAGGTAACAATTCATAACCTCTCGTGACGAGTCATCATAAGTGAGCCATAGCCACTCCGGTGAATCCCCTAACTCAAGTTTTGTTACTATAAATACTTACAATGACTCATAATCAGTAGCTACGGGTTATACAGAGGGATTCGTTGTCATAATAGTATGTAATAAATAATAATTCAACCCAGTAATTACGAGTCCAGTATATGACTCGTATTCAGACATTACGAGTCATTATGTAACTTATAGCCTGATCAGTAAAAGATTCAAGAATCAAGCCTCATGTTTGGTAGTTTTACAAGTGCCTTGGACGTATACTAAGACCCCAAATATCTCCTAACTTATAGACAAGTCGAATCCCATAGCGATTAAATTCTTGTGAAAAATATAACTATGGTTAGATTCAAACAAGAATAATTTTGCTATACTACAAATTTCTAAGCTCAAGACCCACCAACAGATAGATAATTGAATTATCTTTCTGACGATACCAATTTTTTCTTAATCTTATATTATGGTTAAAAGTTATAGCCAAATTATTGAAGCACCGTCAAAGTTGTTAGTGGTTACAAATCCTAATAATGACTCGTAAACAGACCCTACGAGTTGTCAGGAGGCGTCGTCACGGCAGTAGGAGTCGAAATATGGGTTTCTGATGATGACTCAAAGCCTGAATCATACTTAGACATTGCGATTCATGGCCAAACTCGTCGGGACGGCTTCATACATTTTCCCAACACTTTCTAAAGGGGTTCTTGGTTTTTTCCCACTCTTTTTAACCCAAAACTACGCCATTTCACCCTCCAAACAATAGTTATCAAGCTTAAATACTACCCTAACCTATCATAACTCAAAAAACATCCTTCAAAGCGAAAGAGGGGAGATTTATTTCTCCCTAAAACCAACTATGGTTCATCACGTTCTAGTTCAATACCAAGAAATTTATTCAAGATTTCAACATTCAGGTATGTGGGGTATTCATCAATTAGTTCCTTTGACACATTGATTCCCAAAAATCCCCTTGTTGTTCAACTATGGATTTTTAATCTTGTTTAATGAAATTATCCAAGTAAATCATGAATTTAATCCTTGTTATCTTAGAAATTTGAATTCAATATGTTTTTCCTATGAAAATTAGATTACTTCATGCTTTGAATTTCAATTACTCATGTCATATTCAATTGCTTCCATGTCAAATTATCAAATTATGAATGAAACCATGTGAAATTGTTATCCTCCCATATATTCAAATTCATGGACTTTATCAGTTTGGTGACACGTATTATATTATGGGTCTTTGAATTAGGACTTTATGTCACTGTTTCAAGTGTTGTTATCGAATTTTGTAATCATTCAGTGCTGGAAGGTTATGAACACCTGATACTTATGTGTTTACTTACATTTTAGACTTTCAAGTAATGAGTCAACCCGTTCATGATTCTATTGTCATACTTAGTTTTTATGACCATGTTGAGCACTATAAGTTGAGATGTTCAGTTGACCTAAGTCAAAAACTGTGTCAGTTCAGTTGGGTGTAGGATTTAGCACCGAGTGAACCCATGGATGTGAGCTCACCCGCCAGTAGAGGATCTGACTTTAGTAGCAATACATGAGTTACAGAACTATGTAGCCAACGTAGGTTTTGAGAGGTCTTCCTACCAGTAGAGGGTTAACATTCTCTTAGGACACCTGCTAGTAGAGGGTGACTCCCTAGTCCTTCATGATACTATTTTAGTGGATCCACATAGCCATTGTTAGTACTCGTGGTAAGGAAATGATACCCTTACAACTGGGGTTACATGTTGGACCCCAATTAGCTTAAATTAGGGCATATCGATAACATGATAGCTCCCACAGTTTCATTCCGTACTCAGTCTACATCATTTCAAGTATGCTTGACCAACTAATCAGATTTGTGGTTATTCAGTCAGTCAGTTTTATAGATTAAATTCAGTTCATGCCTTACTTGGTCTTCCATTCTCTGTTTTACATGTTCATGCATCCATGTTCAGTTGCCATATGTATTTCAGTTTGTCCTTACTTCACGTACCAGTACATTCAAAGTACTGATCACATAATTTTCTTTTGTGCTATGTTGTCATATATCATAGGTCCGAATGCTCAGTTCCCTGACCATCCATAGACAGTTCAGCATTACCTAACAACAGCAGTGTTGAGTCCTCATCCATCGAGGAAATGGAATATTATTACCATTATTTCAACATCTCTTTACGTTTAGTCAGTCGAAGTTAGTTGTGGTTTGTCCTATCAACTCCATATAATTTTTAGAGGCTTTCAGATAGATAGACAGTCAATTAGTTTTTCAGTGTATTCAGTTGTTCAAGATATGTTGAATTATATTTTAGTATTACATTGGACCAATATTTTATCAGATTATGTTTCGGACATGTTGTTCCATTATTATTTTATTCATTTCTCATAATAGGTACATGATCATGGGTTAGCTTGGGTCAGTTGTGGCCTTAAGCATCATGTTGCAACTAGGGGTTTGCCTCCCGTCGGGACATGATGCCAGATCTTGAATGCAAACACCACAACCAATTAATCCAAGTCATGTGTCGGATATATCTTCTCATGGATTTTCAACTACCTAGAAGCATATGCAACCACCCTACCATACAACATTAACACACAACCAAGTCTAACACGGGACGTATCACAAAAAATAACAAAACCATCCATACCCTCATGTAGGGTCAAAACTAGTACAAAAGTCAACTTGTCCTTCAACTTCTCAAGACTTCCCTCACAAGAATTGGACCACAAAAACTTCCCTTTTTTAGAGTCACTAAGTCAATGGAGCATCAATCGAAAAGACTCTCCACAAACTTATTATAATATCCTTCTAAACCTAAGAAGCTCTGAATGTTAGTTGGAGTCGTGGGTCTAGGCCACTTCTTTAACACCTCAACTTTCTGTGGATCCACTAGGATACCTTCACTAGAAACAACATGACCCATAAAAGTAACAAAATTCAACCGAAACTTGTACTTAGAAAATTTAGCATACAACCTCTGATCCTTTAGGGTCTACAACACTATACAGAGGTGACCGGCATGATCCTCCCCACTCTTAGAATATAGCAGAATATCATCAATAAATACAATCACAAATAAATCCCAAAACTGATAGAATACCTAATTCATTAGATCCATGAATGCCATAGGAGGATTAGTTAAAACAAAGGACACCACCAAAAACTCAAAATGACCATAACGGGTATAGAAAGCCATCTTAGGGACATCCACCTCCCCAATTTTCAATTGATGATAACCTAACCAAAGATCAATCTTAGAAAAGTGCTTAGCACCCTGAAGATGGTTAACTAAATCATCAATCTTAGGAAGAGGGTATTTGCTCTTCACCATCACCTTATTCAACTATAACAATCTATATACATCTGAAGGGAACCATCTTTCTTATGCATGAAAAGAATAGAAGCACCCTATGGAGAAACACTAATGTGAATAAAACCCCTATTAAGGAGATCTTTCATCTATTCCTTAACTTCTTTCAGTCAGCTGAAGCCATTCTACTAGGAGGGGTAGAGATAGAATGAGTATATGGGAGAACATCATTTCAAAAATCAATTTCCCTATTAGGAGGAACACTAGGAAGCTTATTAGGAAACACATAGGGAAACTCACAGACCACAGAGACAAATTGTAAGGAAAGATCCTTCGAGTTAAAATCTTTAACTCAGACCAAGTAATAAAGACACCCATTGGTAATCAAATTTTGGGTTCAAAGATAAGTAATGAACCTTTCCTTAGGTATTAGGGAACTACCTTCCCATTCTATAACCAGCTCATTAGAAAATTTGAAAATGACCTTATGGGTCCAACAATCTAGATAGGTATAGCATGAATGGAGCCAATCCATCCCTAAGATTAAATCTTATCCAACTCTATAAAGTCTACCAAGGTATCCCTACTGTAGAAAGAAATGACACAAAGTCTAAAAACTTTTCTAGCTACATTAAAATCACACGCTAGGGTAGACACAGAAAAGGGATCCAAAATACAGTCACAACCAAAACCAAAATGAATAGCCATATAAGGGGCCACATAAGAAAGAGTAGACCCCGGATCAAGAAAATAACACACATTACGGGAAAAGAGATGTAATGTACCAGTAATAACATCAGGAGATACCTCAGATTACTGGTGGGTAGAAAGAAAATAAAGATAATTCTGATCCATGCCAGTACTATAAATGGCACCCTTTGGTGCTGGAGGTATAGAAGTAGTAACCGGTACTTTATTTTCCAAGAAGAAGCCTTAACTAAGGGAAATTTCTCTGCATATATCCAAGTTGACAAAAATTGAAACATTAATTCCCCCTTGCCAAAGAAACCACGATGAAACTAACCACAACATCGACAAAGAGGATAGGGTAGGGTGACTATTCTCCACTAGCCTGAGACTAGGAACTTGTGCCCTATGATCATCACATTCTGGAGGCAATGATAATCGAGTGACTTTGGCTAAGGAGAACTAGCTGTAGAATATGATCCGCAATTCCCCTAGTTCTAATTAGACCTTTGCATGCCATATCTACTGTTATTTCGCTGACCTCCACCCTGATTTGAATTGCAAAACTTCTTACTTTGCATTTCTCCTAAATCTGCTTGCTTTATATTTTCCTTCTCAACCTGTTGCATGTACAACACAAGTCTAGATATATCTATGTACTTGTTTCACAAGGCAGCCTTGCCCTCCAAAACCAAGTCACAGGATAATCTAGTAGAAAATTTCCTCATTCTAGCCCTCATGCTAGACTCCAACTTGAGAGTATAATCAGAGAACTAACGAAATTTCACTCTTTCACAGTCTGTCTTCCTTGTACACAGTTTACAAACTCCTTATTTTTTGCCTTCCTCAACTCTTGAGAAAAGAAGCGATCAAGGGAAGTACCAGAGAAATAATCCCATACCGCTGACTCAACATCGTCACTCCTGAGCTACTCTCATTCGTCGTACAACTGATAAGCCACATCTTTCAACTGATATATGGAAAATTCCACACCTTAAGAGTCAGAAGCATACATTATCCTGAATAACTTCTCCATCTCATTAACAAACCCTTAAGGATCCTTATCAACCTTAGTGCTAGTAAAGGTCGAGGTATTCAACCTTATGAACTGGCCAACCCTATTGACCTCAGAAGAAGGAGCAACAGAACCAACATTATAATGCTGATGAGACTGAGAAGTCATCCACTGAGTCAGTAGATGAATAGACTGACGGAACTCAACATTGCAAGTATTCCCTTAGGGCGGTGGGGCATGATTATTATTAGCTTGAGAAGCTTGAAGAGGACTGGTAGGGATCGGTAGAACTCCATTAGGGGCAGTAAAATTAGGATTTAGGGCCATAGACTAGGTGTGTACTCTATAAGTGAACTGAGTTCCATCCACATTATCCTTAGGTAGGATAGAAGAGGTTCCACGAGGGCCTGGCCGTAATAGGTATCTCAAGTCCATGAGGACCCAAGACCACCCCTTTTGGTAGCCACAGTACAACTAGAAATAGATGAATTCTGAACATATTACAAGATAAAATAATTTCCAAACATATAACAAGATCATAAACTCAAAAAAAATTAATAATTTCAATACATTCTAATATATAATAATCCACAAAGCATCAAATGAAACAAAATCAATCCAAGTTGGGACATTCCCCCAATGATATCTAAAAAAGAGTCTAAAGAAAATATATGATAAAGTATAAACAAAGAAGTAACGGCCTTCCAAAAGAAGGAGGCTGACCACTTCAAGCTGACTGAAGACAACCCAGAAATCCTATTATTACACAGAAAGAGTAGAAGTGTCTCTAAATCCTGCATCACGTAGGGACACAACATTCAAAGATTGTTAGCTAGTTGATATCTATCATGTAACTTAGGGATAAGGGGAAAAAATAATGCCATCAATCCAAGGCAAATTTAAAATCAATGTACATGTACACATCTATGCATATACATATAAATTAAGATACAGGGAGAGGGAATAAGGTTTAGCATGAACTTTAAAAAATTAACCTAGATTGTGTAGCTTTAACGTCATAAAACTACCCATGGGCTATATGGTCCAGTTGTCTCTCCCTAGTCAGGTCCAAGTGCGCGTTAGTCGTAAAAATCAGAGATATAATTAAAGGCCGGGGAATTCTCTTTCCCTATTCCATCCCTGATACAAATATATATAGTGTGACATAAGAATATGATCATCAAGATCAACCCTCACATTGGTAAATATGAGTATTAGTATCGGTCTTTTGGGACTCACACCGTCATAGTTAGCTACACAACCCCATTTAAGAACAATGAAAACATTTAGCATATAACCCATCCATTAGTTCAAGAAGTCATTCATGAAGGCATCATCAAGTAGTATCATCATACTGACTCTAGCTTTCATGTCATTAAGCCATCACCTATGGGATTCCATATACCCCAGACTCTTTTTCTAAAATCAACTTGGGAGATTCCTTGTATCCCACAAGGTTTTTAAAAATATTCTTTTCTATTTAGCCATTTATGCAATGCATTAATTTTAGAGAAGTGGGCTAAGAGAATTAATAATTCACATTCTAAAACCAATTATTCAAGTGTGTTGAGGTCTCATCAATTTCAATACAAAAGTCTAATTATTTTAGGGAATCCTGGTACTCTTATGTCTATTATTGCAAAATTTAGGGAATACTTGTACCCCTATTTAATTTACCATTCCCATGAACCCCAATGAGCTTAAAAATCATGAATTCTATGTATAGTTAATCCATAGTAATCATGGGAAAAATATTTAAACAAATTATATCCAAAATCGTCAACCCATTCTCATAAACCCAACATCAAGACCATGTGAATATATAACCAATCCATGTAATAATGATGACATAAGTTTAGGGAGAGAGATGCATACCTTAATCACCAATAAATTTAAAGAAGCAATCACCTTTAGAGCCCTAGATAACTAATTTCTTGAAACCCTAGCCTTGTCTTTGAAGGGGAATTTGAGATAGTAAAGAGAGTGTTTATGATTAATAAGTGTTGAAAATAGGGTGCATAATATGATTAAAGTGTTGCAAGTTTCAAGCTATATACTTCTCAAAGAAAGCCTAAAAAATCTAAGTCGTAGTAATAGGAGTGGATAGAACTAGCCTGCAATAAAGATATACCCTCCACCACTATTAGGCTACTTGATAAAACTAAAAAATGGTATATTCCACATCGTAAGACTCTACTAGGACAAAATTATGTAGCCTCCTCTCACTGCAAGTAAAGAGCTCGAATGTATCCTTTCCTGGGCACCTGTAAATCTTGATGGAGCTAGTCTTAGAAACCATACCAACATCCTCTGCTCCATAAAATTTAAAACTTACTGGGCTACTGCTATCTGTGTGACTAGTGTTACAAGTGGGACCTCTATTCTAGGAGTTGTAGCTGTATGTTGTACTTCTAAACAAAGACCATCCTAGGCTCTGTCTAAGCCCCAGTTATTAGTTATCCACCTGCCAAGATCGATAGCTATACCAAATCATCATGGATACCAAAGAAGATATAAATCCAATAAGAAGGTATTTGAAATACAATGTTATTATTTAACGAACAAATAAAGTCGATTTTCCTAACTATTTATTAATAAACAATGGGAGTTGTTATCCCCGAGCTAATGGAAATTGTTTTGGCATGACGTGGTACCTTACAAGTGTAGGTTGTATGATGATACGAACATTGTATGCCTTAATATGTAATGTGGTTAGATTAATGGCAATGTGTGATCCTTTTTTTAATTAGACTATAGTAAGGGTTGTGTAGCTGAGTCGTGAAAGTGAAGGTTTAAGTAATTGACATTGGAAACCGTGCTTGCCCACACGGAGGTCAAAGTGACTAGGGTGATTTAAGTCCCCCTTATTGTTATTTTATGATTAGGGAGGTTCAAGTCCACATAAATCATTTTATGATCGTGTGCTTAAGTCACCTTGGTATATGTTGGAGGGTTTGAGTTCCCCATGTCCATATATATGTGATTATTCTTCGGTTCATACGACTACAAGAATTGGGGCCCGACCAGGGGTGAAAGTTGGTGCCCACATAGCCCAAGGGTACTATTATATGAAGGTTGAGCTAAAAAATCCAGGTTATGTTTTTAAAAAGCATGTTAAGCCTTGTTCCCTATATATATGTTTATGCATTTGATTACATGCATTGAGTTTTGGGATGATTTTTATACTGTTGATCATGTCATTATGTCATTCTTATCCCTAAGTTACATGCTAACGTTCACCCCACTAAATGTCTTTTGACGTTGTATCCTCATATGATGCAGGAACTAGTCATACTTCTTCTTCTCCTTCTCACTGACTTGGATTCAAGTTCAGCTAGTAAGTCAGATTGAAGTGTTGACCTCTCATTCTTTGGAAGACCCAATTTTATGATTATGGTTTGCTGTACATTTTTACTATTCCTTTGGATTTGGTTTTAGGCTATTGTCGGGGGCATGTCTCGACACTTTATTGATATTTAGTTTTCGATCATAGTTTAGAAGGATTTATTTGGACTACTATGGCTATTAGGTGGCATTGGTCATTCGGTTGGTCGGTCGTCGATTTTTGGTTATGGACATGCATTTAAAATTTCTTAGACTATTGAATGCTATCTTGTTATTTGTTTGAAATTCAACCGATCATGGGGTGTGGTGTGTTTTGTTTGGTTAGGTAGAGGGGTTATATGAAATCCACGTGGGACTTGAGATACCCATCATGAACAAGCTCCGATTTATGTCGTGACATACTGGTTTTACTATGGTTAGGACATCACAACTTGTAATGAGTCCATATGACTCAGTAGGAGTCACTCGTGCTCAAAATAGAAAACATAGCCACACACACTAGTAAGACTACAATTTGGGTCCTTACGAGACTCTTAATGACACCCTTCGACTCACAAGGTGAGTAGTAATGAGGACAGTAAGGCCAAATTTTAGAAACTTTCAAGGACCAAAAATCTAGGGTTTCCATACTCCTCTCTTAGGATTATTCATCCTAGAATGATAGGACAAGGAATTTATTAATACGATTTAACTCTAAACACAAGCACACTTACCTTTAACAAAGACAGAAAACAAAGATACTAAGGATATCACAATTCCCTCTAACAAATTCAGAAAAAAAATTGTTAAGAAAAACACATACCTTAAGATCGATTATTCAAAGAAGGAAACAAGAATGGATACTTGGACTTCATGTCCTTTTCATCTTCCCAAGTAGCTTTTTTAACCTTTTGGTTCCTCCATAAAACCTTTACGGAAGCCATATTCAGTGCTCATAATTGGTAGACGTGCTGATATAATATCTTGATCACACTCACCTATACCATTGTTTTTGTGTAGGATGATCGTTGTTAATATAATAACCCAAATTGAGTTAGGGTCGTATACACGAGGTGTTTAACCTGTATTTGATTCCTATGTATTGTTGAAATCTTCTAAGTACCTACCCATAATGCAAATATAGAATATGACATGAAGCAAAATTGGGGGCATGATTTGAAAGGTTGTTTGAACTAATTCTAATTAAACTACCAATTCAGAGCAACAATTATAGATAATATAACAATGGGAAAATAGTCTTGGGGTTATGTCTTCCTAGGGGAAAAGAATGCATGAGTACATGAAAGTCAAATGGAAACTCTATTTAATGACTATGGGTAGGCGAGGTTAGAGGTTTTGATGCTAGTTTTTCAACCAAACACCAGAATACCACCCATGGATCCATTCATATACCTCATGGATGTAGCAAACAAATCAACCCTACACCTCAATCGAGCATCCCTATTTCTAGGAAGATGCCCAAGATATAGAAAATTCACAATTCATCCTTATTTCTATGGAAATGCAATAGAATAATATAGCATCTAATTATTGTTCATAATTACTTATCACCCATATTGAAGGATGATATGGAAACAAAAGGAATACCTGCATCCCTCTTACAAAAATAATGTGGGATTTTGGGAACTTGGGGTTTTCACCCACAAATTCCAATTTAACAATCAAGCATTAGTGAAACCCAACAGTATTAACTAAGAATCTACACTAACAATCAAGACCCACACATATTTGCATCGTATTTCAACATAACCCCAAGATAGATGTTTAGCTACTCATGAAATTTGAGGAAAGAAATATACCCAAATTTACATTCAAAGCTTCCATTGAAGATTTAAGTAAGGATGTCTTCAAATTTAACTTTAATTATAACTAAACTTTCTTGGAAAATTAACTACAATAATATTTCCCAATTTTGTAGGGTTTACACACACTGAAAATTAAATTCTAGCTGAGATATCCCTAAGTGAAAGGATTTTTTGCCGTTTGAAGGATTGAAACTAGCTGTGTGAAATGACCACAGTCTGCCCTTTGGAGAATTCTGCACCATCATAATTGTCTTTAGTTGGTCACGATCGCAACTCCCATGATTACAATGGACCTATAGCAATCGCTATGCTTTGACCTAGCTTTGACCAGCCGTAATCAAGGTAACTTAGATTTATCCCCGCTCTGGATTTCCAGCTTTTGAACTAATTTTTCCCTTTTTGTTCTTTTTTTAAGCCCACTTCACTTATTTCATTCTATTCACTTGTAAACCTGCAAACCATGGGAATTAGTGCATTTAAATGGCAAATTTTCCTCATTTGCACCATTTAACCATGTGGTGTACACAAATTTAGATGCAATGAGTGGTAAATTTACCACTCATCAACACCCCCAACTTAAACCTTTGCTTTTCCTCAAGTAATACTACTTATTAAAAGAGTCTAGGCAATTGTAAGCCTATTTATACGACTAAATAATCAAAACGACTTTGAACTTGATTAGCACCAGCAAATAGCTCTCAACCATAGGTAAAGCTTTTCCCACAAATCCCATAAACATGAAGCACAATATCAAAGATTCAAAATACTTTAAAGGACAGCAATACAATAATCACTAACTCTCCAGAAGTAACCGTCCATCGATAGTGACTCAACTATGCTTCTTTTCCTCATTTTCGAAAGATGATAATTTCACCCGCCTAAATTAGTCTACATGACTCTTCAAGAAAAGGAAATCTCACACCCCAAATTATTTATCATACAACATAGGATTTAAGTGCAGACACTCACTCGCACAAAAAATCTCTCTATGTGAATGAGTATCAACCCATATGCTTGCCTTTATTTTCAATTGCCACTACTATGAATATACTTGGTTGGAGATCTCGAAGGGTATTTTTAAGATTATAATGTAGGCTCGGGGAAGGGTATGGTATCCTTTGGGAATAAAGTGACTACACCCTCCTTAAACATCTACATCACACTATTTAATAAAACTTTGACCATGGGCCACTTCATTTGTTTCCAACATTACACATGCCTACTTTTACTACCTTGATTTACCCATCTCTTTAAAAGCATTTTCTTCTCAATTATCTCTTTGGTGCAATCTATCCATTTCCTTTTATTAATGATTCCTTTCCCTTTTTATTTTTCACTTACTCACATTGCTTAGCTTTTAGGGATCCACTTATAATGCCATAGCCCAAGGTCACCTCTTTCAAGACTTACCATCCCCAACTTAGGATTTTATCCTCAAGTTGTATTTTCAAGTTCAAGGAGAGTAGTATTAAAAGTGGTGTAAAATTTAAAATGATTAAAGTCTTGAAATATGGTTTCCAAAGAAAGGCTTGAAGGCTCAATATGGGTGATTAAGGATACTATTTTATGTACGGGTAGGCTTTTTAGGCATAATGGGTTTCTATGTTCAGAAAGAATGCCTAAGATAGTTTCACCAACCAAGCATAATCATAATTAGCATTAAGAGAAGGGAAAGTTTTAGATGATGAAAGCATACGTGAGAGTTAAAAAACTACACTCATGGCATATTACACATAAACTGTTCAAGGAGGCTCAATTTTATTTCCTAATAGAGACAAAATGAGGTATTTACAATATACTACAAACTTAGGACTTTTGATTCGCAAAAAGAGATAAAGAATTCTTACAAAATTATTCACATCCATGCCCTTGGTTTTCAAAAAATTTTGGACGGAGAGGGCTATTTGCTTCAAATTTTCAACATAAAAAATTTGCTATTAATGGCACCAAACCATGACATCATCTCATAATTTGGCTCTCATCAGGGAAAACCATATGGCTACTCAGATTTCACCATAGGTATAAGGGAAATCCTAAAACACCAATTCCATGGGTAAGAATTCCCCTTCATCTATGGCTCCAAACCCAACCATGACAATTGTCCCTTAAGAATGTCATCACTCAATCTATCAAAAGGAAAGGCTTATCCTACATCATCATAAACAAGATAAGAGTAAAATAAAAATCTAAGAATGAAAAAAAATAAATAATCCACGAAATGTGGGTACCATGAAAGTACTAGAATATTACAACCCAAATTAAAAACTAAGATCATCCAAATCATCCAAAAGACAAAATGAAAACATCCAAACGAATATCCCAATAGTACAGACCAATCAAAAAAACTAACTACAACTACTATGGGGATTCGCACCCCCAACTAAATCTTTTAGTGACCTCACAACATAATCAAGAAAGCATAAGGGAAAGGTAAATGGTGCTCCCTATAACCGTATCAAGCACTATCGTCGCTATCAATCTCGGCATTATCTGAGATTTATATGTAGCTGAGACCTTATCATCACTCTCAGTCAGGGAGAAGAAAGTCTAACTTTTAGGTTTTGGACCGTCCAAAGGCTCTTCACTCCCTTCCATATCTTAGTAAAGAACTTATCTCTCTTCTTCTCCCTCTTCTTTATCTTGTCATGAGACTCCTTAAGCTCTCTATTTGACTACACCAAGGATGAGTAGGCCCTCTCAAGCCTAGATATAGTGTCCCACTACTCCTGATGATCTGCCAGATATCGCTCATTATCAGTCTGAGCAATATAAGAATGACGAGCAGTAGATGGCCTTCTTTTTTCTACCACATCAATGACAGACGCCACTTGAAGTTCCATTGGTTGTTTTTTAGTTTTACAAACCTGAAAAGACACTTCATCATTTTGAACCCAAAATTTTATATATCCTTACTCCATATAAAAAATTGTTCTCCCAGTAGATAAAAAGGATACTTCAAGAATTAAAGGTATTTATTGGTTAATTTGACAATCTAAGACCACAATTTCCACCAATAAAATAAAACAATCAACCTTGAATAAGACATTTTCTAAAACACCAATAGGTTTCTTCATGGACTGATCTGCTATCAAGAGTCTCATTGTTGTGGGAGTTGGAGTGCCCAAACCAAGTCTTAGATAGATTTCATATGCGATGAGATTGATCTTTCACCATGGTCACATAAGGCTTTGTTAAATTTGTGTATACCAATGGTGCAAGGGATTGTGAATGCTCCTGGATCTTTTTTATATTCCGCCATAGAACTAGTCATGATAGCACTATAAACATGGGTAGCTTTAATAGTTTCACCTTTGACAAGGCACTTTTTGGACATTAGTCTTCATTAGCTGTAATGCCTCGAGTCTGCACCCCGACGCCACACGGTGCTTACGACCCCGAAGGACCACAAGCTAACCTATGACTGGTACATGCTATGAGCACTGAATATTAATACTAAAATAACATGGAAGTTAGGCTAAGGTTCCATAAGGTTCATAATCTGAATATAGATAAATATAGCAACTGATAATAATATTTGAAAACTGGATACTGTCTGAACTAGTCTAGTATGAAAAACCTCTAACTGAATTATCTGAATGTGGAGTTGATGGGAAAAACCTTCAACTAACTCCTTCTGAGAAAATACTGAATCTATAGAATACAAAAATAATATCTCTATCCTAAAAAATGAGGACTCAATATTGAAACTACTACTGCTAACTGAATTTGGCTAAGCGCGGTCAAGAACCTGAGAATTCAAACCTATGATATGAGACATCATAGTGCAAAAAAGAGTATACTATCAGTACGTGGAATGTATTGGTATATTAGATAAGGTAAGGCTGTTATGCATGGGCTCATATGCATGGATAGTACCTGACTGAATGATATGAAGTAACTAAATGAGAGTACATGGATAACTGAAATTGCCTTAAATACTAAGTATGCAATACTGCTTATATATATGTATATCTAAGATAATACTAAAAATGAGTACTAAGTTTTGATAACTGAGTAACTGATATCTGAGTTACTTATAACTGAATTACTAATAATTGAGTGATTGTTAACTGACAGTCCTAATTTTATAGAATTGAGTTTAGTTCTATACTTAAGACTGAAACTAAAACCGTGGGAGGTAATAATCTAACCGATATGCCCCTTTCTGAATTGATTATGGTCAAATCTGTAACCCCAATTAGAAGTGTGTAGTACTGTACCACAGGTACTAACAATCTAAAGAGTCAGCCTCATCTGGCAGGAGCAGTAATAAGAATGGTACTTCCCTCAACTGGCCGGTAAAAAATGTTATCAACCCTCAACTGGCTTGTTGATATCTCAACCTATGCTAGCTATGTAGTTTTGGAATACAAGGCCTACTACAAAGGGTCACACCCTCTACTGAAAGGTGAGCCCCTATCCTTGGGTTTGTTCGGTACTGAATCCTACTCCCAACTGAATTACATTGATTATTAAACTGAACTAAACTAGACTGAGTTTCACTAAATTCTAGAACTGACTGAGTACTACTGTTAGTGAAGTTACTGAGACTATTCTATAGCTTCTGTAATTCTAGGTAAACAACTAGATTTTGGGTATTAAATGCCCTCAGGACTCGATAGCATCAATAAGACATGGCACAATCTTGAAAGCATACTAGCTAGTCACGTAGTCATAATTCATTAATTGAGATATTTTGTCAAAAATTGCAAGGCATAAACTTGTACATGAATGGGAACACATGCTAACTTGTCATGATTGCACTATTCAATTCACATAGGCATTCTAACAAACACTTGGGGAATATGATTATTTCACATAAGAATAAACATATATAAATATCGTGGCTACAACATTCAACTTGTAAATTCAAGGATCTAACATGAGAATCTCATAATTCACCACACATTCTATCTTAATTTCATGATACTTGTAATTAATCACAGATTGAAACCTAAACAACATCATAATCCTAAATACAATCTAATTTAGGCATGGAAATCATAAATCTAAAAACTTGTATTTTTAAATAGGGTTCTTAGATTCCATGGGTTGTAAGGGACTATGAATGAAATCCGAACAAACCTGAAAAGATGAGTTCTTGAAGTTTCTTGGTGGATTTCTTGAGAATTGCTATTGATTCTTGGAGGCTAGGGCTTTCTATTTTGAGAGATATTTGAGAGAAATTGAGTAAATAATGATCTGCTAAGGTTATTATGGTATTAATCCCGTGTTTAGGCTTATTAGCATCATGGAAAAGACCTAACTGCCCCTAAAATATTTCAAATTTCCATCATTCAAATTCCTGATTTGGCCTTCACTGTGACACGGTGGCATCGCGGTCGTGGCATCGCGGTGATCCACTAAAAGTTTGGATAGAACTTTATAAAAATAAATATTTACGAAACTAGACCTCGATATGATGCGGTGAAATCGCATTGCGTCACTGGAAATTCACAAGTCTAAACTGGAACTATGTCACGATATGGTGCCATCAAAGTGACAAACTGGAAAAGGACAAGTGGGAACTAGAACTTTACCGTGATGCGATCGAATCGTGGTGTTTCATAGGAAACTGACGAATGCCATTTGTCCTGTCACTGCGACGTGATGATATCACAGAGCCTAACAGCTGAAACTAAAATTGCCATAACTTCTTTCTCGATTATCGGATTAAGGAAAATTTTATATCATTGGAAAGTTGACTAAATCTCCTACAAAATGGTGGGTTTAAGATGGAAAATTTTGAGTACTTTGAAAGTTTTATGTAGGAATTCTTGTACTGAGCTAAAATGACCTAGGAAAGATGGGGTATTACAATATCTCCCCCTTTGGAACATTCATCCTCGAATGAGACTGATTAAGCTGAGAATATAGATAGATTGAGCTTACATACTAAACATGCTTAATTGAAGAATGATTACATGACTGAAATATGGATAAACTGAGTATTCATACTGAACATGCATAACTAAAGCATGAGTACATGGCTAAACTGATTTATGAATTTAAATGCATGACTAGCATGAGGATAATATGAAGCGGTCATTGATACCAAGTTTGTAAAGGTAACTGAGCATGGAATTGAATAAATCTAAGAAAGACTGTTACATCAAGATGAGAATACTAATGAACCTGAAATCATTTACTGAACATGCATGAACGGGAACAAAAGAACATAACTAAGTCTTAAACATGATACATAAACTGAATATGATGAACTGATTCCCTGAATACATTCCATGACATAAGAATGGTCATAAGACTTAGATTGGAATGAGAGCGTCAACTCATGAGTACCTAGTACTTCAAACTGGATCTTGTTACATGAAAAAAAAATGGAAGGTTTAGGACATAAAAGCTTGGGGGATTATAGTGCATCTCCCACTTAGGATATTATGTCCTCTGAAGGATACTAACTTAGCTGAGATACTTAGGAAGGCCTAGACGATGCACAGGGAAGCTACGAACTGAATCGTGACTGAATGTCTGGGATCTAAAACTGAGGCATGATATATAAACTGAGTTGAACTAGCAACTACCAGGATGCTCCAACTTGGAATAGTCATATTCATGAGACTTCAGATAGTACGACTAGATGAAAAGATGGTAAACCATACGAACTTATCCGCCCGACTGCTAAATTGAATTACTGGCTTTACAGACTAACTCTTGCTGCAAACTTATACTCGACTGGAGAATTTCTTTGAAACTCTTTCTTTAAAGTTCTAATGACTTTAGGGAGCAAGGAATCTTGGCATGGTCTAAATAAGACATCTGAGTATGAAATCACAACATGGCTAAAATTCTGTAATATGGAGAAAGGCCTATGAAACATCATCTAAGAAAGAGTTACTAAGCCTTATGCACTGCAACTACTAACTTGCAATCTTAGCCACATTTCTTAATTATTCCCTCAACTATAATTTCTACTTCAACACTGCATTTTACTTGAGGATACTGAAAATATTCACACGGGCACTTATAACTCAACCTACTGAGGTCTGGACTGGACTGAAATCTCCCTCTATGTTCAAGCCTACTTAAATCAACAAAATGCACACATAACACTACAGTACTAGACTAAGTCATAAATTCAATACACTCTGCATTTCATAGCTTGCCATCTTCTAAAAAATTCTAATTTTCCTTTTAGTAACTAAATACAACCTCCTACTAGCCATTTACTATGCGAAATGCATTTATCCACATACACATCAATATTACATTCAAGTAAATCTTCATAACTACAGCTCTATGTAATACAAGCATACAGTAACATTTCCTTTCCTTGAAACATTTACTCTCTCCCATCTAAGCAATTGCTCATCACTACATTATTTTGTAAGGAGAGTTCACTGAAAAGTTAAAATATAAGGACCTGAAGCATGAATGAACACTATACAAAACTTGACACTTAACTGAGGCCTGAGGAATAGAATATCAACATTAGGTATTTATCAAGATATCTAAACTGAGGATATAAATGACATAATCTAATTTGGTTGATAATTAGGAGCGTAGCATGAGTCATGGGAACTGAGAATACTGTAAAGCATAAGTACATGAGTTATGAGATGCATGACCTGAGTTTGGAGTTTAGTTATTCATGGAACATGATTCGTAACACTGAGTGAACTATAACTCCTTATATTATGAACTGTAAGAATACATGATTTTTGTTAATGTGATCGAATATGAGCTATGATCATAGCACTAATGTGTAAGGCATGAGTAGATATCGTGATAGCTAAAGTACAAAACTTTGCAATGACGTAAAGATGGGTTGGACATTATCATCTCCCACTGCTTGTCTACACATACTCACATTACTACTAAAATTTGAAAGTCTGACTTGGATACTTGTTCTACCATCTCCCACTTAGCTTAAAGTTGTTATTATAAGTCTCTGAACCACTTAATAAACTCTAAATCAAACTGAAACCACTTTACTCTAGAGTCTAAGATATAACAATACTCATAACCACTAAAATCATCCGAAAGGACTGCCATTGATAATGTACGGTCCACTTCTAGCACTTCCTGCTGATACAAAATTCTTATCTTTATATTGCCCAAACAATTATCATATAGCAACCTCAACAATGACTAACTTAAAATTCTCAACTCTCCTTTCTACTAGCCCAATCTTCAAAGATTCAAACTTAGATTCTAACACATAATATGAATCCCCCAAGTCTTTAATGACCATACTACTTTCATCATAGCCTACACATAATACATTCACAACATATGTTTTAAATCTACAAACTCAAATTCTTGTATACACTACTTCAAGCTTATTGATTTACCTATTCCACAACTCTCCCTATGAAATATAACCTGTCTGAATTCAGATAATACTATCCCAACCCTGCTACTGGTGCTAAACTCACGGGTTCATACTTCTAACTCTGGGTTACATACTATCATAGGACTCCAAAAAGAATTTGGAAACATATCTAACTTTTAAGCACTAAGGTACTACCCCTTCATTAAATGATTAGTCCATCAGGAAACTAAAATTGAATGACACTATTACTGAAATCAATTGAAGGGATTTTCTAGAATAATGTAACCAAGTAATTTCTGTATACTCATCTAGATGGAATAGGTTTACCCACTAGGGTAGGCACTGAGGAGGGCTCAACTAGATTATCAGGATTGACACCAAAATTAATTGCTACATATCGAGTTACAATAGAAAGTAAGATATTACATACACTGTCGCATCCTGGGGCCTAGCTTACCACATCCAAAACATACATCACTACTAACTCTACACATACACTGATGATTTTCATTATATTTTTGGCAAAGTAGGTTGGTACAGCCTCTTTTCATGCTACCCTGAGACTTAGAGCCTGACGCACTATCTCGACTGTCATTTCTATACTTTGGCACTGGCACACTAGCTACAGAAAAATTTGGGGCTAAGAATTTCTGACAGAAATAGAAGTGGTTACCACTCTCTAACTTTCTTATTTTGTCTATCTTTCTTCCTACGCTTATCCCCTCTACTCTGCTGAGTATGAACCCAAGCCTAGATAGGAAAACAACCTATAGGTAATTCTAAGCAACTACTAAATAAGCTAAAGTAGTGAAGGCAACTCTAAATTCTGCATGGGAGACATGCTAATCCAGGGGATCTACCTGAATGGGCGGAGGTGTTGGCTTGTTTCCAGTTCTTCTTCCATTGGCTTTTCTGGGAGGTATATTCTATAAATATAAGGAAGATTTGGATTAGACTAAGATTTTAACATAAGCTCATGCTCACTCGCACGACATGAATACTGAATGAAGGGAAACTTTTCCTGAAACACCTTGTAGCATCTTGTCAATAAGTGTGGCACACTTCTTACCCATGCAAAAGACTCTACTTGACATGGATTATAGACTCCCTAGGACTCTATTAAAACTTAGCATCTAATACTAAATTTTAAATGCCCCATGTCTACACCCCGGATGCCACACGGTGCTTATGACCTTGAAGGACCACATGCTAACCCATGACTGGTAGCTACTGTGAGCACTGAATATTAATATTGAAATAATGCAGAAGTTAGGCTAAGGTTCCATAAGGTTAATAATATAAATACTGATAAATATAGCAATTGATAATAATATCTAAAAACTAAATAGTCTGAACTAGTCTAGTTGAAAAACCTCTAACTGAACTGTCTGAATATGGAGTTGATGGGACAAGCCCCTAACTAACTCCTTCTATGAAAATACTGAATCTACTAAATACTAAAATAATAGCTATGTCCTCCAAAAATGAGGACTCATCACTGAAATTACTGCTGCTAACTGAATTTGGCTAAGCGCAGTCAGGAACCTAAGCGTCCAAACCTGTGATATAAGACATTATAGCATAAAAGAGTGTTGCGATCAGTACGTGGAATATACTGGTATGCTAGATAAGTTAAGGATAATATGCATGGGCTCATATCCATTTATAGTAACTGACTGAATTATATGAAGTAACTGAATGAGAGTACACAAATAACTAAAACTGCTTTAAATATTGAGTATGCAATAGTGTGTATATATATGTATACTGTATCTAAGATTACACTAAAATTGAGTACTGAGTTTTGATAACTGAATAAATGATAGCTGAGTTACTTATAACTAAATTACTAATGACTGAGTGACTGTTAACTGACAGTCCTGATTTTATAGAACTGAGCTAATTTGTATACTGAAGACTGAAATTAAAACTGTGGGAGGTAATCATCTAACCAACATGTCCCTTTCTGAATTGATTGGGGTCCAACCTACATCCCCAGTTCGAAGGGTGTCAGTACTGTGCCATGGGTACTAACAGCATAAAGAGTCACCCTTATCTGGATGGTGCCATAATGAGAATGGTATTACCCTCAACTGATAGGTAAAACACCTTATCAACCCTCAACTAGCAGGTTTATATCTCAACCTACATTGGCTACATAGTTCTTGAACATAAGGGCTGCTACTAAAGGACACAACCTCTATTGACAGGTGAACCCCCATCCTTAGGTTAGCTTAGTACCAAATTCTATTCCCAACTGAATGGTGTTGATTATTAAACTAAACTGAACTGGACTGAGTTTCACTAAATTCTGGAACTGATTGAGTACTACTGATCATGAAATTACTAATTCTATTCTATAGCTACTGTAATTCTAGGTAAATAGCCAGATATTTGGTATTAAATACCCCTAGGAATCGATAGCATCAATAGTAAGACATAGAACAATGTTGAAACCATACTAGCTAGTCACTTAGTCATGATTCATTCATTAAGAAATTTTGTCAAACAATTGCAAGGCATGAACTTGTACATGAATGGAAACACATGCTAAGTTTTCATGATTGCACTATTCAATTCACATAGGCATTCTAACAATCACTTGGGGAGCATGATTATTTCACATTATAATAAGCATATATAAATATCGTGGCTACAAAATTCAACTTGTAAATTCAAGGATTTAACTTGAGAATAAAATAATTCCCACACATGCTATCTTAATTTCATGATACTTGTAATTAATCACAGAACAAAACCCAAACAACATCATAATCATAAATACAATCTAATTTAGGTATGGAAATCATAAATTTGAAAAAACTTGTAATTTTAAACAGGGTTCTTGGACTCCATAGGTGATAAGGGCCCATGAATGAACACCTAACAAAAATGAGAATATAAGTTCTTGAAGTTTCTTGGTGGAATTCTTAAGAATTGATCTTGATTCTTGTAGGCTAGGGTTTTTTATTTTTAGAGATAATGATCTTGATTTGAGAGAAATTGAGTAAATAATGATCTAATTAGGTTATTAGGGTATTAATCATGTGTTTAGGCAGATTAGGGTCACATAAAAGACCTAACTTCCCTTGAAATAATTTAAATCTCCGTCATTAAAATTCCCAATTTCGGCCTTCATCACACCACAATGGCATCGTGGTGAACCACTAGAAGTTCGAGTGGAACTTTTTTAAAATGGACATATGCCAAACTGGACCTCGGCATCACGATGGAATCGCATTGCATCACTGAAAATTGATAATTCTGAACTGGAACTATGGCGTGATGCGGTGCCATCGCAGTGACACATTGGAAAAGGACGAGTGGGAACAGGAAGTTTACCGCGATGCGATGGAATCGCAATGTTTCACTAGAAACTGATGAATATCATTTGGCCTGTCACCCTGATATGTTGGTATCGCGGAGCCTGACTGTTGAAACTAAAATTGGCATAACTTCTTACCCGATTATCAAATTAAGGAAAATTTTATATCGTTGGAAAACTGAATGAATTTCCTACACAATGGTGTGTCTTAAGATAGAAAATTATGAGTATTTTTAAAGTATTATGTAGGAATTCTTCTATATATAGTGCTGAACTGAGCTAGGAAAATACGGGGTATCACATTAGCTTAGCATATCTCAGAATTTCTTAGATGGCTTCTTACCATAGGAAATTGATTAAACGATTGCTAAGCTTGGTGAGGAACTTCTTGAATTTGACATTTCCTCATTTTCTTGAGTCTTATAGGTAATAAAGAAGGGACTTTCATTTGAGACAATGGATCACATTGCATTTCATAACCCTTAACTATCTTAGTAGTTCCCTCCTCATTAGCCATCTCTTCATTTATCATTGGTTCTTAATCATGCCCTTCTTGAGTCTTTAGGGACTCATCATTGCACTCACCCACATGCTTCTTCTTTGTTTTCATTTTCTCATCATGAGACATTTCTTTTTCCTTAGCCTTTTGTGCACTTACCGATCCGGGTGACATTGCTAAGACTTAAGCATCATTTTTCAAATTTACCACCGTATCACTAAGAAGACCACCCTTGGGCCTAACATTGAGTGTTGTTGATATTTGTCTAATTTGGGTCTCCAATTGCTTGATTGAAGTAGAGTGTGATACAAATATTTGGTTTATTTGAGAAAAGTCTCTTTTTAATTCTTGAACCATCTTGTTTGTTTGCTCTACTCTTATCAAGGTTATTACAAGCACATCTTCTACTTTAAACTTTTTAGGATCCACGGGATGTGACTCCTTGGTCTTTACTCAGTCATGAAGGGGCACATATCTATCAGATTCTCTCTTCTTATCCCTCAAATCATGATCTCTGTCTCTATCTCATCATTCCTTTTCTCAATCACAATCAATCAAACCTTGGCTCCTACCTTACCATTGATAGGCAGGGCAAGACCCCTAAGAGTAGCTTGCCAATTATCTAATTTTTTTATCAAGCCTCTTGGCATCTTCTTCATCATATCCTTTGTATGGCACATTGACCGTATTTGTGGGTGCACCCATCACAGGCTTAATAAGGAAGTCTAATTATGTCATAATATTTACCATGTTTTCCTCCCTTTCTTCTTCTTTCTTTCTTTGATCTTTATCAACATAGGATGTAGTAGGGGAACCTTTAGCTACCTCGGTGTCCAGGGTGTGCCACCCCCTATTTTTCTTTGTGATTTTCTCAAGTAAAGTTTAAACTACTCCATATAACAACCTCACAATTGATCCACCGATTGCGTTGTCCACCACGGTCTTGTTGAAATGGTCTAATTCCCTATAGAATATTTGTTGGAGCATCTTGTATGGTTCCTCATGGTTAGGACATTGCATTAGATTTTATTAAACCTCTCCAAAACATCGTTTAGAGGCTCCCCATTGAGTTGAAAAAAATTAATGATTTTATCTCGCAATTGCAATATATTTGATAGTGAGAAGTAATGATCTAAGGAAACATCAATAAGATCGACCTATGATATGATTAACTAAGTGGAAAAAGACCACAACAACAACACTGCCTTACACATTAGAGAGAATGGGAAGAGGCGCAACCTATGGATTTGAATGAGATGTAAGCAATGTCGAATGGGGCACATACTTCCACAAAATTTTCAAGTGCAAGTTTGGGTATTCATGAGCTTGACCCCCAAAGAGTCCTTTCATTTGAAGCATGTGAAAAAACACACTTTTGACATGGAAGGCTTAATTCCCCACATTCAGTAGGATGTAGATGACACTAGAACACCCAAAATCGTGGAGATGGTCTTCCTTATTAAGGGACCCATCAAAGATACCGACATTAGTTGTCTGATCACTCATTATGTTGTTGACACTATTTAAATCACCTATACAGAAATAAAAACTACAAATAAAGTAAATAACACCACTATGGATAAACCCAAAGTCATTATCAACACCACATAAGCAAAAATTTAGTTTCACTCCCTGGCAATGACACCATTTTGATTAGCTCACCTATACAATTATATGGGTGTAAGCAATAGTTATCAATATAATAACCCAAATTGTGTTGGGGTCGAATCCACGAGGAGTGTAACTTGTATTGATTCCTATGTATTGTTTAAATCTTCTAAGTACATACCCGCAATGCAAATATAGAATAAGACATGAATTAAAATTGGGCGGGGGGGGGGGGGGGGGTTGATTTAAATGGTTGTTTGAACTACTTCTAATTAAACTACCAATTTAGGGAAACAATTATAGATATGATTCCAATAGGAAAATAGTCTTGGGATTAGTTCTTTCTAGGGGAAAATAGCGCATGAGTACATGAAAATCAAATGCAAACTCTAGTTAATGACTACGGGTAGGCTAGGTTCGGGGTTTTGATGCTAGTTTTTCAACCAAACACTAGAATACCACCCATGGATCCTTTCATATACCTCATTGATGTAGCAAAAAAGTCAACGCAAAACCTCAATCGGGCATCCCTATTTCTAGGAAGATGCCAAAGACATAAAAAATTCACAATTCATCCTTATTTCTTAGTCAATGTAAAGGAGTAAGCTAATATCTAATTATTGTTCACAAATACTAGTCACCCATATCCCTCTTTCAAGGATTATATGGGATATAAAAGAATACCCTCATCCTTTTATCAAGAATGATGTGGGATTTTGGTAATGTGGAGTTTTCACCCACAAATTCCAATTTAACAATCAAGCATTAGTGAAACCCAATATTATTAACCTAGAATCTACACTAACAATCAAGACCCACACACATTTGCACACTATTTCAACATAACCCCAACATAGATATTTAGCTACTCATGAAGTTTGTGGAAATAATATCCCCAAATTTACTTTTAAATCTTCCATTGAAGATGCAAGCACGAGTGTCTTCAAATTTAACTTCAATTACCACTAAACTTTCTTGTAAAATTAACGACAATAATGTTTCCCAATTTAGTGGGTTTTTTCACACACCAAAAATTTAATTCTAGTTGAAATATCCCAACTGAAAGGGTTTTTCCCTTTGAAGGATCAAAACCAAATGTGTGAAATAACCAATCTGCCCTTTGCAGAATTCTATACTATCGTGATCTCCATTAGTTGGTCGTGATAGTGAATCCCACAATCACAATGGAATTATTGCAATTTCTATGCTTTGCCTTAGCCTTAACTGGCTGCAATCGCGGTCCTCAGATCGCGATTGTGGTAACTGAGATCGATCCCAGTTTTTGCACTAATTTTTCCCTTTTTGTTCTCTTTTTCAGATCACTTTACTTGTTTGCTTCTATTGACCTGTAAACCTGCAAAACATGGGAATTAGTGCATTTAAATGGTAAATTCGCCTCTTCTGTACAATTTAATCATAGTAGTGTTGATAAATTTGGACGTTAATAAGTGGTAAATTTACCACTCATCAAATCTCAAATAGGATTTTGTCATAGGACATGGAATCTGAGATACCCACACTTTCCAAAGGAACGGCCAAGGAAGGATTGCCTATGAACTTTTTCAACATTGACACATAAAAAGAACGTATATTCGTATACTCGCCTCAATATACGATATAGACCAATATACCGGGTACTGAGCTTCCCCTTCCTTCCAAACTGTATCACTCCCGTTTTAGAAAACACCATCAAGATTACCAAATCATCCACATCAAACTCCAAGTCCCTTTTACTTACATCCACATAGGATTTTTGGCGACTTTGGGCGGTCTTAAACCTATCTCAATTCACTTTCACCTTATCCATAACCTGGTGAACCAAGTCGGGACCATACAACTTATTCTAACCAACCTCGAACCGCTCAATAGGAGACCTACACCTCCTACCATACAAAGTCTCAAATGGAGTCATCCTAATACTGGAGTGATAGCATTATTATACTATAAATCAATGAGAGAAAAATGGTAAACCCAACTACCACCAAAATAAATAACACGACCTTGACATATCTTCTAAAGCCTATATCATTCTCTCTGCTTGTCCATTATTTTGAGGGTGAAAAACGGAGCTAAAACTCACCTTAGTACCCAAACCTCTTTCCAAAGAAATGCCAAAAGTAAGAAGAGAATTGTGTACCTCAATCAGATATGATGTAAACTAGAGTAGCATGCAACTTCACAATCTTCTCAATAAAGAGCTTAGCATAATCCTCCACCGAATAATTAGTCCTCACTGGCAAAAAGTGAGTGGACTTAGTCACCCTATCCATAGTGACCCAAATAGAATTGAACTAATAATGGTACTGTAGACGATTAGTAATGAAATCCATATTAATAACTTCCCAATACCACACAGATAATTCAATCACTTGAGGATAACCTACGGGGCCTCAAGTGTTCTGCCTTCACTTGCTGATAAACAAAACATATAGCCACAAAATTTACCACATCTTTATTCAAATTAGTCTACAAATAAATTCCTCTTAAGTTGTTGTACATCTTTGTAGAAACAGGATGAACAGTGTACCTCGACTCATGAGCTTCAACTAAAATCATCTCTCGTAGCCCATCAACATCTGGAATTCATAACCTACTTTTTACCTTAAGAAACCATCACTACCAATATCAAAATCCATCAACTTCCGCTGGCCCATATTATCCTTGATCTATATCAAGATAGGGTTCTAGACCTATTTCTCCTGTACCTTAGCACCAAGAGATGACTTTGCCACCTCTTACACAATCACACCACCATTCTCAGAGTCTAAAAGACAAACTCAAAGATTACCTAACAGTGAATATCCTTCACCAATCCTCACTTCTCCTTATCTACATAAGATAAGCATTTCTTGTACAACCTTCTAAGAGTGTCAATAACCACGTTAGCATTATCAGGATGATAATGGAGACTCATATTGCATTCTTTGAGAAACTTAAGCCATCTTCACTGCCTGAGATTTAAATTCTTCTGGGTGAACATAAATTGTATACTCTTATGGTCCGTGAAGATATCAATAGACTCTATACAAATAGTGGCACCAAATCTTCAAAGCAAAGACCACAACCAACAACTACAAATCATGCACTGGATAGTTCTTCTCATGTACATTTAGATGCCTAGAAGCTTATGAAACCACCTTGCTATGCAGCATCAACACACAACCAGTCCCACTCGAGAAGCATCACAATAAGCAATAAAACTGTCGGTACCCTCGAGTAGAGTAAACACTAGAGCCAAAGTTAACTTATTCTTCGACTTCTTGAAACTACCCTCATAACAATCCGACCATAAGAACTTTACCCTCTAATAAAACAACTTAGTCAATAGGGCAGTAATTGAAGATAAGCTTTCAAAAAACCTCCTATAATAACCAGCTAAACACAAAAATCTTTGAATGTCGATTAGAGTGGTATGTCTAGGCCACTTTTTAACCATCACAACATTCTGTGGATCCACCATGATCCCGACTCTAAAAACAACATATCCTAGATAAGTCATAACATTTAGCCAGAACTCCCACTTAGAGAATTCAGCATAAAACTGCTAAACTTTCAAGGTTTGCAACACAAGGCGGATATGATCAATATGATCCACATTTTTCTTAAAATACACCCAAATATCATCAATAAACCCAATTATGAACAAATCCAAGAACTGATAGAAGAATGATTCATAAGATCCATGAATGTTTTCAGGGCATTAGTCAAACCAAAGGACATTACCAAAAACTCAAAATGAATATATCAGGTTTGAAAAGTAGTCTTAGAGATATCTACTTCCCTAATTTTCAACTGATGGTAGCCCGACCAGAGATCAATCTTGGAAAAGTACTTAGCACCTTGAAGGTGATCAAGGAGATCATCAATCCTAGGAAGCGGATACTTATTCTTCACAGTCACCTTATTCAATTGTCGGTAATGTATACGCATCCAAAGGGATCAATATTTCTTACACACATAAAGCATAGAAGTACCCCACAGAGACATATAAGGAAGAATAAAACCTTTATCTAGAGGATCTTTAAATTGCTCCTTGAGTTCTTTCGACTCAGCCAAAGCTATTCTATTGGGAGGGATAAAAATAGGATGAGTGTCTGGAAGAACATCAATCCCAAAATCAATTTCCCTATCTCGGGGAATACCAAGAAGATCATTAGGGAACACCTCATGAAATTATTGACTATAGGGACATACTGCAATGAAAGACCTTTAGCTCTAGAATCCTTAGAATGCACTAAATATTAGAGTCACCCTTTGGAAATCAATTTTTGAGCTCTAAGCTATGAAATGAACCTTCCCTTAGTCGCAAGAAAGCTACCATCCTATTTAATCACTGGCTCAATAGGGAATTGGAAACTGACCCTTTAGGTTCGATAGTCAAGAGACATATATCATGAATAAAACTAATCCATCCTCAAAATCACATCAAAGTCTAACATATCAAATTCTATCAAATTTACCAAGGTCTCCCTACCATAAATCGACATTACACAAACTCTATAGACCAATTTAGCCACATTAGAGTCACCTATCTCGGTGGACACAGAGAATAGATCCTGAATACACTCATAATCAAAACCAAAATAAATAGCTGCATAAGGGGTCACAAAAGAAAGGGTAGACCCAAGATCAAGTGGACAGTATACATCACACTAAAAAAGTTTGAGTGTATCAGTAACAACATTGGGGGAAGCCTTAGAATCATAGCGGGTGGCGAAAATATATAGACGGATTTGACTAGTACCGGTGCCTGAAGTAGAAGTAGCACCATTTGGTGCCGAACCTGATAAAGTAGCAATAGGGTTATTATTTGCCTCAAAAGAAATGCTAGAGGGATAATCCCTCTTCATATGACCAATCTAACCACATATTTAAAGTAGTTGTTTATCTATCCTTAACAAATACCACGATGTACCTGTCCATAAAATCTATAAAGGGGATATAATGAAGCTGACTAAGCCTCACTAGCTTAAGGCTAACACCCTATATCCTAGGAAAAACACTATTTAGATAATGATGATCACCCGATGGCTTTGGATTAGAAACACTAGCCTTAGAGAAGGAACCGGAACTGCCCCACTTTTTCTTAGCCATTTTCCTCCATCTCTACCACTCTACTATTAACTTCCATCCTAATTCGAATATTAAAACTTATTATTCTGTCTTTTACTAATCTCTAGTTTTTTCTTATTTTCCTCTTCTACTAGTTACATACACACCACAAGTCTAGTGGTGTCTATATCCCTGTTCAACAAGGTAGCCTTACTTTCTAAGATTAAATTATGGGACAAATCGGAAGAAAACTTCCTCATTATAGACCTCATGCTAGATACTTATTTTGGAGCATATCGTAATAGCTGATGTAACTTTAAGGCATTCTCCTTCACTGTCATTCTACCTTGAATCAAATTCATGATTCTTCAATCTTTGCTTCTCTCAACTCCTGAGAAAAGAAACGATCAAGATAATCATTGGATAATTCATCCCATAAAGGGGACTCAACATTATCACTCCTAGACTGGCCATTTCTTATACCACTTATATGCCACATCCTTCAACTGATAAAGTAGCGAACTCTATACCCTCCATATTAGTAGCATGCATCACATGTAAAATTTTTTCCATCTCATTAATGAAATTTTAAGAAATGTCCATATCTTTTAAAGCAGTAAAGGTCAGAGGACTCAACCTCATAAATTGGCCAACTCTAGTGACCTTAGAACATGGAGCAATAGAAATAACAAACTTAGAGAGGCCACCAACTGGGTAAGAAAATGGATGGACTGGAAAAAGTCAATATTAGACACACTGCCTGAGGTGTTCGAAGAGGGTTAGAAGGAACCAGTAGAACTTCACTATGGCAATCAAAAAGAGTGACCCTAGACTTGGTATGAACTCCTTGAATAGGATGAGATTCGTACATATTATCCTCAGACGGGATAGATGAGTTTCCACGAGCATTAGATCTTCTAAGAGGCATGATCTGAAAAGCAAACATACCAAAATTAGAGGATATTTCAAGATCATAAACTCTATAGCCCAAAATAGAATGACAAGAAAGGAAAAAATTCTTAAATGCCTAGTAGCCTCTCTCTTATAAGTGTGGCATGCTACACACCCATAAAAAGACTCTACTTCACATGGCCTTGTCGATACCCGAAGACACAAAACCTAGATCTTATTCTAACTTTGTTATGACTTGAACCAGGGCCTGGCTGTTATAAGTATCTTAAGTCTAACAAGAACCGAAGGCACCACTTGAACCTGACCAAACAGAACACAATACCCTAATATGGGATGAATTTAGAATATATAAGAAGATAGCAGAAGACAAGCTCAAAGAATTTAAGATATGTCTATTACCGATAATCAACCAAAAATAACCAGTCAACATCATTCAATCCCATAGTAATCCATAAAGCATTCTAATGAAACCAAAATCAACAAAGTGTCGGAACATGCCCTTGATCGATTGCATAGGGATGGTCCACTTAACAGTACATGAGAAAAGTAAAAATATCTCTAATGCCTGCATTGCATAGGGATACATCATTCGGAGATGGTTAGTGGGTTGAGCACTAGCATGTAACTCAGGGATAGAAGATAAAATAAAGCAAAGTCAAATTCAATTCAAACAATGTATACATCAACATATACAAACATAAATAACATGTCGGGAAAGGGAACAAGGCTTAACATGTACTTTCAAACTTTTGCCTGGATTGTATAGCTCAACTATCATAACATAATAAGGAACCCATGATCTATATGGGCCTAGCTCCCCCTAGTTAGAAGGGCCCCAGTACGTATAGCCACATGAAGCAGAGGATATAGATATGCCTAATAGGAGACTCTAATCTCCTGGCACACCAAGGTGACTTAAGAATCCCAGAATGTGATATAATATAGGGATCTCGAACCTCCTAATCATACAATAATGTTAAAGAGGACTCAAACCACCCATTCATTTAGACCCCTATGTCAGCTACCATGGTTTCCAGTATTGGTCCCAAGGGGACCTCCACCTTCATGACTCAAATGCATAACCCTCAATAAAGCCTAATTAAATCATTTATCACCTATTCCTATTCATTGAACCATAATACACATATAAACCATACACTATTGGTATCACCAAACCAACTACACTTGGAAGGTAACATCAACATGCCAAACAACTATTTGAAACATAATGAATGCATACACAAACATAAAACCTCACATAAATAACAATCATTCAAAACTTTCAACCCATGTTCAAAAACTAATATCCAAAACCATATGGATAATACTTTAAAATAAATACTTTTACAAAATAACAATTGGGAAAGAATAACGTACCTGAAAGATTCTCAATTATGGACAAGAAATCTTGAATTGACCACTAGATCCTCTACATTAAGAAAACCCTAACTTTCTTTGGTTGAAGGAATTTGAGAGTGTAAAGAGGGTTTTTGATTTGTTAATGTTTTAAAATAATCCCCTAAAGGTGTCTTATAGATGTGGGGTCAAATTGGGAAAATAGGGAAACGTCCAAAGTTCCCTCAAATTAAAAACTTAAAAATTATCGCCAATGACTATAGGTCATACAATGAGTCGCAATGATACATTACGACTCATCACCATGAGCTGTAGCCAAGACATTGTCTTTAGGCACACATACTATTGAACCTACAACTTGCATCATACGACTCATTAGTAGATCCTACGACTCATTGGATCCTAGTCAACACCAGGACAACAACCCTTAAAACATATACTAGTTTGACTACAGTTGGGATATCACAACTGGTAATAAGTCCATATTAATAATTTGGAGCCACTCTTACTCAGAATAGAAAACTTAGCCACTGATACTGGTTAGGAAATTTTTTGGGTCCTTACAACTCATAATGATAGCCTACGACTCGCAGGGTGAGTTTTAATAAACACAGTGAGGATAAATTTTTTAGAAATTTTGATCAACCAAAAATTTGAGGTGTTGAAGTAATCATTCTATACAAAGTGGTTGGAGGAAAAAAACACAAAAGATGTCTTGTTTTTATTTATGTAGGCATACTTGCGCTCCTCCTACTCCTCAAATAGACAAAAATGTCAACAATAAGTACGATTGTAACAAATTCCAAGTAAAGCCTGAACACGTGGTGTATTAAGTCGATAAATATTATTGGGGCATAGTAGACCTAAAAGACATCACCAAAAACTCATAATAGTTGTTATATATCCCGTTAGTTGTCTTAGGGATCTCCTCTACCTAAATACTCAGCTTATTATAGTGAAATCTTAAGTAAATCATAGAAAACACATCTATACCCTAAATATTGTCAAATAGGTCAATGATACGGGCTTATGATAACTATTCTTTACTTTTACCTTATTTAGCTACCAATATTCTGTACACACCCACATAGAGCCATCCTTATTCTTTAAAAATAAAAATAGAGCACCCGAAGGTGAGATACTAGATGTGCCATACTTTCGATGCTTAAAACAAGGAAAATATGAAAATACTTAGATAGTTTTATTTGACATGATATGCATTTGTGTTGATTTTGTGACAAAATAGAGTTTAGAGCTAAGTATAAAAAAATGATGAATAGTTGCTGAGAAGCTACCTACGAGCTAACCTGAGGCTCATAGGTAGTACCTACGGTCCATAAGTGGACACATAGGTTGAGGTCCTGTAGATTTGGAAGATTGCTAACTTATTTTGATCCCCATGAAGCCTAGCTACGAGCCATAGGTACAACCAAAAGCCCATGGGTTTCCTCATAAGTAGGTGTTCTTACAGTACCCCATAATTTTTCCTAGCTTAGAATCAACCCAAAAATGACAAGGAGTAGCTTTTAGAATAAGTGATGTTTAGCTCATATGAAATTCTTTAGATTTGGACTTTCCATGATGTAGGAAATTGAATTATCTTTCCAACAATAAACGATTCGCCTAAATCCAGTAACCGCATAAGAAGTTATGGCTATTTAAAGTTTCAATCATAAAACACCATCATTTAGACCCTTAGCGCGCCACAGAAAAGTGTCAAATCCTAATTGTTATTTTCCAGTGGCCCTCCGCGATATTGGCATGTCATAGAGAGGGCAAATTTCCCAGTTGTCAATTTCCAGAGGTCCAACGTGATAATGGTGCATCGCGCCATGTGACGAAATGGCATTCTAAAGGGGAACCACGATGACTCTGCATCGCAGAGTTTGCCTAGTTTCTAGTTGTCATTTTCCAGTGGGCCCCACAATAGTGGTGCATAGCGGTGGCAACCCAGATCGGGAAAATATATATTTTTTAGTTCCATTTAAAACTTTAAATGGGGTATTTTGGTAAATTACCCAGCCTCCAATCCATCCAAAAATAGAAGATATCATATTTGAGAGCACTTTATGCTCCATTCATCATTCTCTCTTACACAAAATCCTAAGGTTCATACTTCCTCTCTAAGAAACTCAAGAATTCCTCCATTAACTCTCCAAGATAAGTTATGACTGAGGATTCCCAATACAAGAACACTAAGAATTCATCTCCAAAGCATCCATAGGAATCAAAGATTCTATCTTTTTATCAAAGATCATCAATTAAGGTATGTGTGGTTTGAACAAGGATAATTGTTTCATCCTTGTGCCCAAAACTTTATTTTATTTACAAATTTACTGCAATTTATATTATTTCTCATGAAATTTAAGTTAGGGTTTATACCCATTATCATTCCTTGCAAGATAATGAGATTATCCATGATTTAGAGGTTGAAATACATGATTATGTTTATGTTTCCATGCATATTGCTGAAATTTCCAGATTTTAAGATGATTTATGAATGTTATCATTACCAAGTTTGATTTTTTAGATGTTTTAACATGAGATTGATGCTTGGGTCAATAGACCCCATTTAAAGATTGTTGTTTCAAGATTGTTTGCGCTATAAGCACCTCATGACTAGATTATTTTTAGATTTTAGTTAAAGAATCCACTTTATTTCAGAAAACTTGAGATTTAAAGAAAAGCAAAGCATAGTTGGATTTCTGTGAACCTTTGTGTAAATTTTAAATGGGATTTCTTAAGATTTTGAGCATGAGATTGGACATAGTATTTAACACCAAGATGGGTAAGTTACTATGATTTCATTCCCCAGAACTACGTGCCAACGTAGGTACAAATTATCATATTTTTCCCACTTCTACGTGGATTACTCATATTGTGATCACACAAATTAGAATGTTCTATTCTGATGGCAAGGGTAGAACAGCCCTACCTAATGGGGGGCATTTGTGGGAATCCATAGATGCTCGCATGGTGTATTATCGGTTAGAAGAACCTCCCAAAAGATGTCCCCCTTTCTTAAAAAGTTTATTGATTTAAAGCCTTAAAATAGACAGAATATATTTTCAGACTTCACTTAACCTACGTGATTTGAGAAATAGAATAGAACTAGAGATTTTAGAACTAAGTGTGATGACTCATAAGATTTTGATTACATGTTTTATTATTCAATTTTTTCATCCAAATTTTAGATTATTCAAGCCTAAGTGAGTCATTTACATTAGTATGTATGATTTTATAAATTGTGATGATATTGTTTACTTATTTTATGCACCCTCATATACTCAATACATCATCAAAGTACTGATATACATATATGTCTATGTGCTACATTGTCTCATAATATTGGTTTAGATGCTCAGTCTTAGCAGTGTGAATGATTTTCAAGCATCTCTTCCACATTCCTGCAGTTGGTGACTCCTTATAGTTTGGGTACTTAGCTTCTTACACTTTCAATTTATTAGCAGATGTTTCTCATTTTATTTTTTAGATATTTTAAGTCAGCTGGGGCCTATCCCAGTGATTCTCTAGATTCAGATAGTAGAGGCTTGTCGGACTACTAGTTTCAACGTTAGACTTTTGATTCAGTATTATGATTTTCACTATTGTCTTACCAAGATTTATGAGATTCCTATATTTTAGAGAAGAATTCCGCATCTATTATGTTTTCATACCCATATTTCCTTATTTTTAGATCTAGATTTAGAAAAGGCAGCCAGGGTTAGCTCAGGACTACTTGTAGTTTGGAGCACCATATGGCGTTCTGGGAATCAGATTTCGAGGCGTTATATTTATATTGTCTAAGATTTTTTTGTTATCCATGAGCCTAGTTAATCCCTGTAGTTTCAACCTATGACCCGTAGGCTGCCTCGTGGTTGGTGCCGACAAAAGTTTCCTAAACTATTTACGATAGGTTTTCAAATATATCTATAAATACCCCTTAGATGTTTTATTATCAATTTATTCACCTTATCCACTTTTTACATAATTTTGAGTTCTGATATACATTATTGATATTGAAATTATTTTTCATAATTTTTAGGGTTTACTATTAATTTGAGATTTTGAGTTTTCATTCTTATTCTTCATAAGTTCATCCTCTTGCTTTAATCTATGAATTTTATGATTATTCTTACAATCATGAATAGCTAGGCTCCATTACAAGGGCTTTGGAAATCTTGATGTATTAACAAAGATGGTGAAGTACAAAGTCATTCTAAATTGGTGTTCTTGCGTGTATTGGGATTTTATTCATTTTGATTATTTTCTTAACTATTTCAAATGTCAAGAACTCTTCTGTATTTGATACTTGCTTGGGAGAGATATAAATATTAGGAAAAAGAAGTCACAACAGTAGTTTGAATCTATCAACCTTCATCCAATTAACTTTTGACCCAGAGGAGATAGTTAATCTGAGATCGAATAGAAGGGTTGGTAATGTGACTCTCTAAGATTAAGAGGAGATAAGGGTAATTCAATAAAACGAAGGTCGAGAGATGGTTAGGGGAAACATAACTTGTTAGAAATTGTATGCAAACATCAAAAAATTTTGACAAGAACACACAGTCTATGGAGTTATTTAATCAAAGAGAACACAATCCTATAGATCGTCTCATATTGATAACAACCCTAATTGCCGCATTTTTAAAGTTAGTATTATTTTCACAAAACTCCCTTTTACTTTCTATAATTTCCAATTACTCATGAGAAATTTTTGACCTATTTATTATGGGATCGACCCCACTTTGTTGGGTTCTATAGTTGATAGGTTACTCCTTTATACTTTTACATAGGTGTAATTTAGGAAACATTAAATGTTGGCATCATTACCGAGGAATACCATTACAAATTGATTGATTGAGGTTGTTAAAGTTGTTGGTCTCATTTGTTGATGTTTTGTTTTCTATGATTTCTAGATCACATACTGATGTATGAACAATACTAGGAGTTAAGGCAATCCCTTAATTCCATGTGATCCTAAGCTTGAACAAAACTTATGATAGAATTGTAAGATCGAGAGAGTAAAAGAATATGATAAAGGAGCCTAGCATAAAAAGGTTTGTGATGACCCAGTTGGATTAAATCATCTATCTCCATATGGTATTAACAAATTGCTAAGCAAGCTTAGGCTTGGTTAATAGTCAAAGAAAATGCTACGTTAGCACTTGCCCAATGTCCTAAAGAATGGGATAGAAAAAAAGTAAAAAAATAGTCAAGTAGTACTCAACAGAGATAGAGTTAGAAAGAATGGAGTTCAATTACCAGTACATTAATATTTTCATTTTTATAATAATCTAGAAGAAGATCTAAGGTTTGTGGAACCAATTGAGACAAGTGCTATTATTCTTCCAGAACTGCCCTAAGGAATTAAATTTGATATTGCAAGTGCAATAATAAAACTACTGAATTTGAAGGGAGTATTTGTTGGTTTGCCTACTAATGATGTAAACATACATATTATGAATTTTGTAGGGATTTTAACTTCATACAATCTACTGGGGGTGAGTCAGAAAGTTGTACAACTCAGGTTATTCCCATTCTGTCTAACAGGTAAAGCAATGTTGTGGTTAGGATAGCTACCTTATAGGTCTATTACTACTTGGAATAAGTTGAGGATACAATTATTTCAAAGTCAATCTATTAGATATGGTTAAGGTTTAACATAAAGTTGATGAATGCTCCAAATCATAGAATCATGAGAAGAAATTTGTTGGAGATATTCCATTGAGCCTTGAATGCAAAAGCAAGGCTTTACTTGATACTATTGCAAGCAAACCATTTATGAGTCGTTAATGGGATCAGGCATTGGACATCTTAGACAAAATTAAACCAATAGAGTGTAGCATACTTAAGAAGTAGATAAGGCAGCCAATACTTATACTATTGGTGCTTATAGTGAGTATAGACATAGATAGGATAGTGGCTATAGAGGTAGAATAGTTGAGGACTGAGATTAGGTTGCTTACTAAACAATTTTCAGCTATTGGAGTAGAAATGGTGAATATTATTGGAGCAAGAGTCAAATCTTCTAAACATGATGAGCTTGATTTTGAGTAGAAAGTGAAATACTTAGATAAAAAGATGAAGGGTTTTTGAGCCAAGGGCCAAGGGTCTAATCAAGACACTTAGAACTCAATGTAAGAGAATCAAGATTGAAACTCCTATAGAGCAGGTATAGGTACATGAGTAGAGAGTGTAATAGTGACTAGGTTAAAAAGGATAATTATAAAAAGAAGAGCAGTCTTTATATTCCACCAGGGAACCATGATGCTGACTCAAGAATAGAAAAACTAGTTGCTAAGCTGGTTAATGATTTAGAGAACTAACAGATTTGCCTTTGGGTTATTAAGACAAATATATCAAGATTGAGCTAGAAAGTAGAATCACATGCCACTATGATTAAGTAGCTTGAGCAATAGTTTGGGAAGATGTCGACTATATTGAATCAACATCAATCGATCACCCATCCTAGAAATTCTATTCCAACTCCAAATAATGACAATAATGACCTAGTCATCACCACTTGAAGTGGTAAAAGACTTTTGATCCACCTATGTTGTGGTTGATGAGGTAAGGAATAATACTATAGATGTTGATGATACACCTAAAATTAAAACTAAGAAGTTGATAACTAATGGAGAGACATTGAATAAATTGACAAGTTTAGAGAAATAATATGATAATAATTAAAAAAAAAGGGCAAAAAGGTCATACCAGTGTTGAAACCCATTCCATGACCTCGCCTACCTCTTTCTGAAAGGTTGAAAAAGAAAGTAAAAGAAGGAAAATATCAAAAATTCATATCGATGTTGAAGGAATTATCTGTTAATATACCTCTTGTGGAAGGTTTATAGTAGATGCTTGTTTATGCAAAATTCATGAAGGATTTAGTGACTAAGAAAACAATGGTGAGTTTTAAGCTTGTTGATATTATGCACCACTGCAATATCATTGTCTTGCAATATTTTGTTAAGAAGAAGTATCCCAGAGCTTTCACTATTCTTTGTACTATTGGGTCCTTAAGTTTTTCACAAGAATTAAGTAATTTTAAGCTAGCATTAATCTAGTGCCACTAGTTATATGTTGACCTTTATGTGACTATTGACGGCTGATTGTATTGTAAGAAGCTGATTAGTATATTATCTAATATGTTGGTAAAGGTATCTTCTTTCATATTACTAGCCAAATTTGTGATTCTCAATTATGAGGTAAATTTTGATGTCCCCATCATCATAAAAAGCCCCTTTCTAACCACGAGTAGGGCATTGGTTGACAAAGATATAGGAAAGTTAAAATTCAAGATTAATGATGGACATGTCACTTTTAATATGTGCCAATCGATAAGACAATCAAAGGATATATTTCTAGTTTTTGTTATAGATAGCGTAGATAAAGATGAAGTAATTGTACCCATTAGGAAGAGACTTGGTGTCGAGGTTTTGACGAAAGTGATCATGAATTTTGACAGAGACAATGTCAATTAATATAATGAGATGATGAGCACACCTGTTGAAAAAGGTTCTTATACTTATGCACTAAATAAGTTAGATCTTGATTTGAAGAATAGAGAAACCTCACTAGCTCATCCATCTATTGACGAGCCACCAGTTTTGGATATGAAAATCCTTCCCTAGCATTTTTTGTATGCATTATTTGGGGCCAATATTACCTTATCGATTATTATTGCAGCTGATTTCTTAGATTTTTGTGTTGAAGCCTTCATTTTGGAAAAGTTTTAATGGGCTATATTGCTAATATTTTTGAAATTCCACCAAAAATATGCACTCATAAGATTCATCTTGAACTGAAGTGTGTTCCTAGAATTAAGCATCAATGTTACTTAAATCCACCTAACAAGAGGTGGTGAAAAAGAGGTTATCAAATGGTTAGATGTAGGTATGGTTTACGCTATTTCTGACAAAAAGCAGGTGAGCTCGATTCAGTGTGTGCCAAAAAAAGTGGGATCATTGTGGTCCCCAACAAGAATAATGAGTTAGTTCCTATGAGACTAGTCATTGGATGATGAGTGTGTATGAATTATCGAGAGTTGTATACTTGGATGTAGAAAGAACACTTTCCTATGCCATTTATGGACTAGTGTTTGACTGTCTTGCAGGTAGAGCATTGTATTATTTTCTCGATGGTTATTTGGGGTATAATCATAATTCTATTGCCCCCAAGACCAAAGGAAGACTAATTCACTTGTCCGTATGGTATGTTTGGATTTAAGAGGATGCCTTTTGGTCTTTCTAATGCTCCCACCACTTTTCAGTGTTGCATGATGTCTATATTTTCTTATAGAGTGAAGGATATTCATGGATGATTTCTCTATTATTGGAGACTCTTTTTATGACTGTTTAGCTAACTTGGGTAATGCACTACAAAGATGTGAGGAGTGCAACCTATTTCTAAATTGGGAGAAGTGTCACTTCATGGTCAAAGAGGGAGTCATTCTTGGGCACAAAATTTCAAAGAAAGGGGTAGATATTGAGATGGTTAAAATTGAGGTGATTGAAAAATTACCTCCACTAATTTCTCTAAAAGGTATTTAGAGTTTCTTAGGTCATGTGGGTTTTTATAGGTGATTCATAAAGGAATACTCTAAGATTTCTAATCCATTATGCAAGCTGTTAGAGAAGGAGGTGATGTTTATTTCAAATGATTCCTATCTCAAGGATTTTCAGTGCCTTAAAGACATGTTGATAACAAATCCTATTATTTTGTCTCTGGATTGGACCCTTCCATTATAGGTGATATATGACACCAGTGGTATATGATTAAGATCTATCCTAGGCTAAAGATGCGAGAAGATAATTTATCCTATGTATTATTCCAGCAAAGCACTCAACCCATCACAAAAAATTACATAGTTATTAAACAAGAGTTGCTCGTGGTGGTGTTTGTTTTTGAGAAGTTTTGATCCTATTTGATTGGTACCAAAGTCATTGTGCACACTGATCATATTGATCTTAGGTACCTAATAGCAAAGAAGTATGCTAAACCTAGATTAATCAAATGGGTACTATTACTGCAAGAATTTGTCTTTGAGCTTAAGGATAAAAAAGGCACAGAAAATTAGGTTGTAGACCATCTATCCCACCTAGAAAATGAGGCGATGCTTAAGATAGGATATTTGCTTGAGATAGATGAAACTCTTTTAGATGAGCATACCTTATCAGCATCACAAAACTTAATATCTTGGTCTGTTGACTTTACCAATTATTTGGCAAGTGACCTCATCCCAGAAAATATGTCATTTCTGTAGCAAAAATGATTTATTCATAAGGTACGAAAGTTCTTTTGGGTTGAGCCTTACATATATCTTATGTGCTTCAATGGTGTGATTGGGAGGAATATTCCCATAGTTGAGATAATGGGTATTTTGGAGGGCTGCCATTCATCTCCAATTGGGGGTCAACATAGAGGTACTCGCACTGCCCACAAAATTGTACAATGTTGTTGCTATTGTTTGATGATTTATAAAAATGCATCGACTATGCTTGGTCCTATGAACATTTAAAAAGTCAGGGCGATATCTCATGAAAGCATGAGCTCTCATGACACTTATTCTTGAGTTTGAAATATTTGATTTATGGGGTCTCGATTTCATGGGTCCATTTGTGAGTTCACATGTTATGAAGTACATTTTGGTGGTAGTCGACTATGTGTCTAAGCGGGTGGAAGCCTTTGCATTTCCTAATAATGAAGGTTGAAGTGTCACAACATTTTTGAATAATAATGTTTTCTCTCAATTTGGTTCTCCATGAGCTATAATCAGTGATGGTGGGTCCTATTTTGACAATTATTTGTTCGATGACCTAATAGAGAAATATAAAGTGAAATATAAGGTGGAAATACCTTACTATTTTACAAACAAGTGGGTAATTACAAAATCAATCTACGGAAATAAAAACTAAACTATGATACAAATACAAAAGATAAAGATAAATAGAATGAAGATAGACTCAATGAGAGAATGAATAGAAAACCAAGGGTATATCAAACCTCCAAACCTCTATTCAAAATCAATAAAGGCACTTAACTACTACGGAGAACTCAAGGGAATTACATGATCGAGCAACCCATATTTCAAAATAAAGTTTCAACAGAAGCTATTCCACATTTACCTCACACTCTTATAAGAGTATACATTCATAATTCTTCAAAATATACTTACTAACATAAAATAAGGTCCTATTTATAGTGTAGGTTAATTATTACATATTATAGGCCCAAAAGTAACCTATTTAGGAAAAACAAAGCATAAAAGCCCATTAAACATTTACTTGAGATTTTCTAGAGCATGTGGGACATACATAGGGTGCATAGTAGGCTATTTTGACCTGATCTTCTAGATCTAGAGCAGGTTGGGTGCGCTTTCAAAGTAGATGGGGCACATGTTCTCCTTTAGAGGCCTTTTAGCTAAAAAACCCTAGTTTTTGTACCTTAGAAATTTTTTTGGAATTCTAATCTCTGGACCCAATTTGACTTATGGGTACAAGCCATATGTTGGGGTATGAATGGTATGGTCTAGTTGTATGGTGACCAGTGTTGCTTGGTGGGATGGATTTTCGATACTGGAATAGGTACGACTTGGTACGAGTCATATGGTTGGATATAGACCGTTTGGTTCCTTCACTTAACCTTAGACTTTTAACTTAAGTTGTATCTAAGTATGAGTTTCTCACCAGGTGCCGTAAGCCATTATATGAGTCGTACCAGAGACTTTTATGGTAGACAGTGCTCAAACCTTCTGTGTTTTGTCTTGCCAGGAATACGGGTAAAGGGTACGGATGGTATGCTATCAATACAACTTAGGTAGGATGAGTCATACACTTGATAGTGTTAGGTCAAAGGTTTGAGGCTTAGGGTAGGTGGGTACCACTCGTATCAAAGGGTATGACTGAAAAGGGTTAGTCGTACCCCTATAATGGGATTTTTTGCAACTTAACTGAGGGTATTCTGGAAATTTTCCTACTTACCCTAATAAGGCTCCATGACTTCTGACTCACTTGGGAGGCTATTTACTATATTATACTATTCATTAACACTTAGAAACTCTTCCTAAAAACTCTATAATTCTCTCAAGAGATTTTGGGCAAGAAAGCTAGGGTTTCAACTAAAAGACAAAATTAGGGATCTTTTTGGTGGTTTCTCTCCGTCTACATTGTCAATTGTGACATGTTCTGTTCCCTCATTGTAAGTTCAAATTAAAGACATAATTTTATACAATGTTTTTATCATTTGAGTGTTCTATGATTTTTGGGTTCCAAATATGATTTGGGAGTTTTGGTTATAAATGCTTGGTTTTGATTTTCCCATGTTTTAATTATGGTTTTATATTCATTAATGGTGGTTTTGGATAATTGGTTGCATGGGAATAATTCTCTAATAATGTACTTTTGTTTTGGAAATACTATACCCCCAATGTGTTTGATAAAATGTCTATAACAATGTTTTTACTATAATATTGGTTTTTTAATGGAAATTATGCATGGTTCAAACTTGGTAATGGAACCCTACGTGATATGAATGGTTTAAATGGTTTTAAATTGATTGGAAAGTCCTTTGTGGGCATGGTTTTTGTTAATTAGAAATCATGAAGGGTACATAGAATCCGTTAAACCTATATATAGTTGGTTATGGACAAAACATGCAAATTACTATTGGTATGACAATACCACTACTAATGGCCTTCGATATAAATGGTTAATAGATTGGTTGGTTGTGTGGTAATGGTTTTAATTGGGTAATAATGATGGGGTGTGTAGCAAAGCCATGGAAGGTTGAAGTCTCGAGAGAGGGGAAAACTGGATACTCATATTTGTTGATGTGAGTTTTGGTCGAACTGACCGTGTGCATTATGTCACACTTTATATTTAGGGGATGTACTAGTCTTCCCATATTTTCTTCCCTGGTCATGCGAATTCACATATTAGGACCCTTTTAGCAGGGGGGTCTAAACCCATATAGCTCGTGGGTGGTTTAGGCCATCAAAGCTACACAACCCAGGTAAAGGTTTTAATAGAATGTTAAACCCCGTTCCCTTTCCTGGTATATATATATATATATATTTATATATATGTATGGTTTGTGTGCATATGGATGGTTTTACTTGGTTTTATAAATGGTATTATTTTATCTTTAGCCTGAATTTATGCTAGCGTTTACCCGCTAACCCATCTTCGGACGACTGTATATCCACAGTATGTACGAACCGACTATTCTACTCCTCCTATATAGTCATTGACTCGGGGACAGAAGTTGGATTGAAGTGGTGAGCTTCTATCTTTCTAGAAGGATCCATTTCATTAGATGGATATTTTTAGACATTTTGATTTATTTTTAGATATTGGTTTTTGCTATGGTTAGGGGCATGTCCAAATTAGATATTGTTACTCTTTTGGTTAGAGACTTTGTGGCACTGCTATGGGTTAGAATGGGCGAGATCAGTATTGGAGCCAGCCTTAATATTGGCATTGGTCTTGGGGCTAACATCATTTAACATAATTTCTCACTATTTATAACACCTTGATTTTCTGAACCGTAATGCTACACAGTGCTCATTACCCCAAAGGACCACAAGCTAACCCATGACTGATATCTGTACCTGTATACTACATAATATATCATAAAATACAGAAACATGAATATGAAAGTCCATAAGGTTCAAACTGAATAAATGTCTAATAACAAAATGTCTGAAAAAGGTATAATAATACCAAAACAAGCCATAAATACTGAAAATAATGAGATCTGAATATCTAATCTGACATCTAGTCTGAACCTATGGTGTAACATAAAAGAAAGCACTATAGCACAAATGCGTTAGCACTTCTGAATGTACTGAGTATATGAGTGAGGTAGGCTAAATACAAAGGGTTATATGCAGGAACAAAGCTAACTAATATGAATGTAAGAATACATATATGCATAAACAACTATAACTGAACTCGTGATGATGCTGACTACTGAGTCTGAATACTGACGACATGACTTTACTATTACTAAGGTACTGAATAGATTATTGACTATTTCTGATAGTTCAAATTATGAAGAACTGGTTTGAATAACTGTGTCTAACAGTCCTGAAACTGAATACTGGTAATGTGAGCTATGACAACTAATATAGCTGATAACTATAATGATCGGACTAATCGATCTAATCGATACTTTGCGACTGTATCTAATAGTCTAAGTTCTGATGGAACTATTTGAGCTCTGTTCTACTTGGATTAATAACTCTGAGATCAGTCCTATCTAACGGGTGATCATGAGTATATTGATGATAAGGATGATTTGACTTAGTCTGAGATCAGTCCTATCTAGTAAGTGATCTTTAAATCTAATGATTCTGATACTAATTAATCATAGTTGAGATTAGTCCTAGCTAATAAGTGATCTTGAAGTCTATTTATAATGATAAGCATTGACTGTATCAAACAGTACTGAATTTGTACTACTAAGCTAGTTGACTATGTTTGAAAGCCCAGATTCTGTAACTAAAATTGTAGGATGTGTTCACCTAACCTACATTCCCCAAGCTAAGCTTACTGGGGTCCAATCTCTTCCCTGACTGGAAGGGTGTCACTACCGCACCACCAGTAAAGACATCTGCTGTGGAGGCAGTCCTAATCTATTGAGTGACTCCTGGGATCAGTCCTATACATATAAATATGCTAACGAGTAACCCCTAAGTATGTCAGTCCTATCTAATGGGTGACATCTTGTACCTACGCTGGCAACATAGTTATGGAACTTAGTGAATGCTTCTAGGGATCTCAATACTATTCTAGTGGGTGAGCCTCCAACCCTAGGTTCGCATGGTGCTGAATCCTACTCCTATTTCAAAGACACTTAACTGAATAATTGGGCTAAACTAAATAACTTAACTGAACTAATTTGCTGAACTGATACTGATTAACTGAACTGATACTAGTGGTATTGTTTAGCGAAACTAAAATTGAGTTTACTAGATTCCGGTGACGAATAGAATATAATGAGTTCTGAGGACTGATTAAGAGTACTGAAGTTACTGAGATTTATTATGATTACTGAGGTTACTGAGCACTAAGATTACTGAGAATACTGAACTACTGAGATTACTGAGTTTTCCTGAGTCATATGACTGGTTGATTTCTATAGATCATGGCTTGACTGAGAGTATCATGAAAACATGACATGGCTCTAGACACACAACTATATTTTTTGGGTACAAGTTCACCCAGGAATCGATGGAAAGAAACTGACACACATGACTAACTTGATCATAAAAGTAGAGTCCATAATCCACAATATCATAAATAAGGGATTTCATACTAAGCATGGTTCTCAACAATCTATTTCATGGGAGGGAATTTCATACAACATGTATATATTTGCATAGCTTTCAATATCATGCTCATTACATATTACAACCACAATCCATAATATCATAACTTGGGGAATTTCATAAAGTACCTGGGTATTCTATATCTTGTACATGAGTGGGTTTTGCAAGTAAGCATAGCATAATTCCATAAGACTAGTTCATGAGTAATCCAACAGTGTTGTTCACAAAACACATTATCAACATAGATGACATTGAATCATAGAGGCCTATCATGAATCCGTCACTTAGTCACAATTTAGCTATAATGCATGATTTCTAGTCTCTTAGGTATTTTATCAAACACCTTACATGCACAACTTATCCATAGGTGTAAATCATACAATTACTCATCATAAATAATCACACTTACATGTTTCCAACTCATATGATGTCACAGATTCATAATAACACATAAAGATTCAATCTTGGCATCATTCAACACATAAACATGATCAATAATCCATTCATAACATGAAAACCATAATATATAGTTTTAGAAAAGGGTTTTTGAACTTCATGGATGAAAGGAGTCCATGAATGAACACACGTATACCTTATAAAGGAAACCTTGATGATATGCTGGAGAGTTCTTGGATTGGGAAACTTAATTCTTGATTATCTTGGAAAAAAGGCTTTAGTCTTGCTTTTGAAAGATGAGTTTGATGAAACCTTAATCTTGTGGTTGAGAGTGTAAGAGAGGGATTTTCAGATGCTTAACTAAAAAACAATGGGAAAAATTATGCTTTTTTAGGGTTATAAGTCATGGAAGGTGAAGGAAATGACCAAAATACCCTTACAAAAATGCCCTTGAATTGCTGAAAAAATATACTTGATGCCATCCCTGACAGGTCGTCAGGTCCGTGATAGGCCGTCACAAATGGTGGTCACAAAAAGGGTCCAAATTCTTGATTTTCTGCCCAGGGCTGACGATGTCATCAGAAATGTTGCCTGAATATGACGACGTCGTCAAAAAGGTCGTCAGAAACGTAGTCACCATTTTCCAGCTTGACATGCTGGAATAAAATGGGGATAACTCTTTGCTCCAATACCGGATTTAGGTGAAATTGGTATCGTTGGAAAGATATTCAAAGATATTTAATTTTATATATAGTAAACAACCCAGTTCATCATATACAATGAGTTATGGTTGATTGAAGTTGACCCAAGTTTTGACGCTCACTAAAACTTGAACGATAGGAAAGCTTTCAACTTGTACTTGAGTTAGGGAATCTCTATGATCTAAATTCATGCTCAAATAGATTAACACACTACATAATTGATTAAAACACTAAATTTATATAGGATTTGAGGATTTTTAAACATCCATGCATAGGAATGATGGATTTTCATTGTAGTCCAAAATATGGGGTATTACAATATCTCCCCCTTGGGAACATTCGTCCTCGAATGATACTGGATAAGAAGAGAGAAAAGAAAACTTACACGAATATATAGCATGATTGACTGATCATGATTTCATCACTGACATGACTGGAAATTAAGCATGTAATACTGTACATGCATATCTGATGCATGGGTAGCTGATTTATCAATGTAAGACTGAGTGTTCCGATAAACTGAGTTTCTCAAACTGAGAATGCATATCTGATGCTTAACTGATAAGTTGAATCCATGAATATCTGATGCATGATTATATGACTGACATGATATGTGAATACATGACTGAAAGTACTGATAAGCTGATCATGCATATCTGATACATGAATACATGACTGAACTGAATCACGAACATGCGACTGAAAATGTAATGGTAAAGGCACTAAGATTGAATTGAAACATGAGAACATGACTGATTCTGCTACGTGACATATGGACTGAACATCATGAACTGAATTGAACCTCTAAATACTTGAATAACAGCTGAGGTCTAACTTGAAGGTCAACTTATGAGTACCCTCTATTCTAGACTGAATTTGTTATTCAAGGAGAAATTGAAGTATCTAAGGCGTGTGAGCGTTAAGAGAAAGTGGGGTATCTCTCTCTTGTGACACAATGCCCCTCTAAGAACGCTTACCTTACGAAGATACTGGGTGATGTACAGGGAATCTATGAACTAGATTATAACTAAACTTTGGGAGTCTGAAACTAATACATGATGCATGAGATAAACTAAACTTGCAACTACTAGGAGGTTCTATCTTGAAATAGTTACATTCTCTGAGATTTTGGATAGCATGAATAGATGCAAGGATAAGAAAATAAGCTATACAAATCTGACTGCTCACTGGCATGACATGAATACTGAAAGAAGGGAAACTGTTCCTAAACATCTCATAGCCTCCTGCTCATAGGTGTGGTGCACAACACGTGCATGTACAATACTCTACTAGATACGACTTTTAGACTTCCTAAGACTCTATTGAACCTTAGGCATTGATACCAAGTTTGTAACACCCTGATTTTCTGAACTAAAATGCTACACGATGCTCATGACCCCGAAGGACCACAAGCTAACCAATGACTGATATCTATACCTATATACTGCATAATATATCATAAAATATAGAAACATGAATAGAAAGGACATAAGGTTCAAATTGAATAAACTTCTAATAACAAAATGTCTGAAAAAGGTATAACAATACAAAAACAACTCATAAATACTGAAAATAATGAGATTTGAATATCTAATCTAACATCTAGTCTGAAAGCCTCTAACTAAACTGAATAAGGAGTTGAAGGAACATGTCTCCAACTAACTCCATCTTGCAACTGAAAAGTAAATGTAGAAATAATTATATCGTCCTTGAATGAGAAGGACTCACTACAAACTCTGAACATTGGAATGCTACTGCTGATCTGGAGCTCGTGCCTCTGAACCTATGGTGTAACATAATAGAAAACACCATAGCGCATATGCGTTAGTATGTCTGAATGTACTGAGTATACGAGTGTGGTAGGCTTAGCAAAGGGTTATATGTATGAACAATGCTAACTAATATGAAAGTAAGAATACATACATGCATAAACAACTATAACTGAACTCGTGATAATGCTGACTACTGAGTCTGATGACATGACTTTACTATTACTATTACTAAGGTACTAAATAGATTATTGACTATTTCTGACAGTTCAAATTATGAAGAACTGGTTTGAATGACTATGTTTAACAGTCCTAAAACTGACTACTGGTAACGTGAGCTATGACAACTGATATAGCTGATATAACTGTAATGATCGAACTAATCGACATAATCGATACTAAGCAACTGTATCTAACAATCTTAGTTCTGATGGAACTATCTAAGTTCCATTCTACTAGGAGTAACTAAATCTGAGATCAGTCCTATCTAGCGGGTGATCATGAGTATACTAATAATAAGGATGATTTGACTTAGTGTAAGATCAGTCCTATCTAGTGGGTGATCTTTAAATCTAATGATTATGATACTGAATAATCATAGTTGAGATCAGTCCAAGCTAATGGGTGATCTTGAAGTCTATGTACAATGATAAGCATTGATTGTATCTAGCAGTACTAAATCTGTACTACTAAGATGAGTTGACTGTGTCTGAAAGCCTTGATTCTGTAACTGAAATTGTGGGATATGTTCACCTAACCAATATTCCCCAAGCTAAGCTGACTGGGGTCCAATCTCTACCTTGACTGGAAGGGTATCAGTACTGCGCCACCAGTAAAGACATCTGTTGTGGAGTCAGTCCAAATCTAATGGGTGACTCCTGGGATCAGTCCTATACATATAAATGTGATAACGGGTGACCTCTGAGTATGTCAGTCCTATCTAACGGGTGATATCTCGTACCTACGATGGCAATATAGTTCTAGAACTTAGGGATTGTTTCTACGAATCTCATTCCTATTCTAGCGAGTGAGCCCCCATCCCTAGGTTCGCTCGGTGCTGAATCCTACTCCCATCTGAAAAACACTAAACTGAATAACTAGGTTGAACTAAATAACTTAACTAAACTGATTTGCTGAACTAATACTGATTAACTGAACTGATACTAGTAGTATTGTTTAGCGGAGCAAAAACTAAGTTTATTGGATTTCAATGATGGACGAAATAAAATGAGTTCTGAGGACTGATTAAGAGTACTAAAGTTACTGAGATTTACTATGATTACTGAGGTTACTGGGCACTGAGATTACTCAGACTACTGAACTACTGAGATTACTGAGTTTTCCTGAGTCACATAACTGACTGATTTCTATAGATCATGGCTTGACTGAGAGTATCGTGAAAACATGACATAGTTCTAGGCACACAACTATATTTTTTTGGTACAAGTACCCCTAGCACTCGATGGAAAGAAACTAACACACATGACTGACTTGATTATAAAAGTAGAGTCCATAATCCACAATATCATAAATAAGGGATTTCATACTAAGCATGGTTCTAAACAATCTATTTCATGGAAGGGAATTTCATACAACATGTATTTACTTCCATAGCTTTCAATATCATGCTCATTACATATTACAACCACAATCCATAATATCATAACTCTGTGAATTTCATGAAGTACGTGGGTATTCTACATCTTGTACATGAGTGGGTTTTGCAAGTAAGCATAGCATAATTCCATAAGACTAGTTCATGAGTAATCCAGCAGTGTTCACAAGACACATTATCAACATAGATGACATTGAATCATAGAGGCCTATCATGAATCCTTCACTTAGTCACAATTTAGCTATAATGCATGATTTCTAGTCTCTTAGGTATTTTATCAAACACCTTACATGCACAACTTAGGCATTGGTGTAAATCATACAATTACTCATCATAAATAATCCAACTTATATGATGTCATAGATTCATAATAACACATAAAATTCTATCTTGGCATCATTCAACACATAAACATGATCAACAATCCATTCATAACATAAAAACCATAATATATAGTTTTAGAAAAGGGTTCATGAACTTCATGAACGAAAGGAGTCCATGAATGAACACACGCATCCCTTAGAAAGGAAACCTTGATGATTTACTGGAGATTTCTTGGATTAGGAAACTTAATTCTTGATTATTTTGGAAAAAAGGATTGAATCTTGCTTTTGAGAGATGAGTTTGATCAAACCCTAATCTTGTGGTTGAGAGTGTAAGAGAGGGTTCTTGAGATGCTTAATTAAAGAAAAATGGGAAAAATTACACCTCATTAGGGTTATAAGTCGTGGAAGGTGAAGGAAATGACCAAAATACCCTTGCAAAAATGCCCTTGAATTGCTGGAAAAATATACTTGATGCCATCCATGACAGGTCGTTAGGTCCGTGATAGATCGTCATAAATAGTCTTCATAAAAGGGGTCCAAATTCTTGATTTTCTGCCCAGAGCTGACGATATTGTTAGAAATGTCTTTAGAATGAGACGACGTCATCAAAAAGGTCGTCAGAAACGTGGTCAACATTTTCCAGCTTGACATGCTAGAATAAAATGGGCATAACTCTTTGCTCTGATATCGGATTTAGGTAAAATTTGTATCGTTGTAAAGCTAATTCAAAGATATTTCATTTGATATATAGTAAACACCCAGTTCATCATATACAATGAGTCATGATCGATTAAAGTTTACCTAAGTTTTGACGCTCACTATACCTTGAACGATAGAAAAGCTTCAACTTGTACTTGAGTTAGGGGACCTCTATGATCTAAATTCATGCTCAAATAGATTTCCACACTACATAATTGATTAACACATTAAATTTATATAGGATTTGAGGCTTTTGAAACATCCACACATAGAAATGATAGATTTTCATTCTAGTCCAAAATGTAGGGTATTACACTATTCCATCGTATTTCATTTTGAAATTAATCATATTATGTTTTGTAGCTCTTGGTTGTGGCCTTTGGTTTGGTATTGGTTTGCTTGGTGGTTTGGTTGGTATAGTTTGGGTGACAGGATGACTTGTTAGGGTTGGTGTAGGAATAGACCTATCCCAAAGTGAGTTATTTTCCAGTTATGCTATCTTGTTATATGTTCAGTGCTCAGACGAGTTAAGGCATGCAAATGGTAGTTGGGTTGGGTAACAGTGGGTGGTCCCCTGTACTGGTTGGACTTGGGATGCCCATTACAATAAGGCCCCGGGTCAGGTCGTGTCACTAGCACCGTCTTGCCTTCCCTTGGCTTCTTTAATGTCCCTTTATCATCTTTGATCATCATAATCAGCCAATTGGCACCTTTTGATAGAACCAAAGGGTCATTAAGTACCTCTTGACATATAAGCATCCTCTCTAACGATTAATAGGACATTTGAATTGTATCATTCTCTCCTTCCTGAAGAAGATTTATCCTTGATTCCACAACCCTTAAACACAAGAAAAGAACACACAACCAATATTTTCTTGAAGCAAGATAGAAAAATGGTTAAAATCAAACCATCCATGCCAAGGAGACACCCATTTCTTATACAACCAAATATCCTTTAAGTCAACGAAAGAGAATTCATCATTTAAGGTGCAATGGAGTTGGATATGAGAATAATTATGAAATAAGAAATCTAATAAAGTCATAAAACAAAAGTGTTTCATTAATTCACCAAAAGAACATACACAAGAACTCCTACCTCTATCTAAAACTAATCAAACATCAACATGGACGTCATCAAATGCAATGAGGTAGTAAAGAAAGGTATGGCGAAGAGGATTCCCATCCAAGATGTTTCCATATTTATGAGTATCCATGTACTAAAGAAAGAAAGTATTTAAGTCACTTGAAGTTGTAGAAACCAAGGATAGAGTCAATTTATTAGGATACACATAACACTTCCTTCCAAGACAACCCATGTTCACAGAAAATGCCTTTTCAATAAAAACATGGTCAACATCATAAGCAAAAATATATAAAAGAAAAGAGTTAAGGACACCATTTTCATCTAAATTACCCTTAAACATGAGATTGCAATAACATAAGACAAGACAATTGAAGCACATCACATCTTTTCTATTCAAGAAATTTCCCGCAAGAAGTGTATTTGCCAACGGATTCATGCTATTAGAGGAGTTTGGGAATCCTTGAGAAACCAATTTACTCCAAATGAAAAGGTATACCCAATAAGTTGGGTAACTTCATCTCATGGAACTTAGCATACTCCTAAGAGTCCTTCCTATTACTTTAACTTGTCCGACCACACAAGTATGACAACGATTTGGAAACAGAAGTTATACATACAGTACACACCAAGGACTCTTCCTAAAGAAACAAATAGATTTTACATTTAGATTTCCACACCCATACAATTCAAGCACCAAATGAAAACTCCCTAAAAGAATATTCGAAACACTAATTGTCTCGTGATATGACATGATATCAAGCAAATTCAAAGCTATAGCCAATATGATAAAAATGTCATCATACCTCCAAGGATCACTAAGAATAGGAGTAGGTAGGTATATACGTTGTAAATGATGCTTTGAACTTGTTCTCTTGTACTCTATAGGTGCTTTAAAAGGACCTTCAAACTTAGGCTCTTGAGAGGTTTCCTTTGAATCCTCCATTGGAAGAATTGGCTCATAAACCTCATTCAATTCAATCCTTTTTCTCAACATCTTGTATAACTTTATTTCTTGAGACAAATTCATCTCCCCTTTCATAGATTCTTCCTCCCCTTCATTCTCAACTTAATTGGGTTGACTTGTGGTTCTTGGTTTTGTGGAGCTTGTTGGGGGATCTGATTGAATTGGGTTGTAGTTGACAAATGGGATTTTGGTTATTCGGGTAATTAATGGCTTTGATGATGGGTTATTGTATTTGCCTCGGTGGATTGAGAATTTAGTGAAGTGCTTATGGAGTTATAGTAGTGGAGGTGTTAGGAGCATGTCCACTAAAGGAAGCATTATAGTTTTGAGGTGTTGTGTGGGTGAAAATCTAGACGGACTTCGAAAGAATCCATCCTCCTTAAGAGAGAGATTTCCATGACTTTCATCTCCCTTTAAGAGATCCACATCGGCTATCCATAGCATTAACATCTTGTTTCACACTCAGTATAGCCGCCATTATAGCTTCAAAGTTTATCTCTCTTGAAGAATTTGGGATATCTTTTCTTATTGCTATTGTACCTAACAAAAGAAATACCAAAAAAAGAAAAACAACAAACATGTTAAAGTTAAGAAATAAACCTCACAAGATCTCAAAGTTAACACCTTTAGTTGATCACTCAATTGAGGTCGTAAGCGTTGATAAATCGTTCTACTCTAAAGAGAATACTTGGTACCAATTGTGGCTTGAGGTCAGAATAGATTCTTATTTAAAATGACTCAAATAAAAAAATATGTATCAACTTGAGCCAAGAAATGACACAAATTGAAAAGAGAAAATCTTTAATGGAATAGGACAATGAAAGAAATAGGACTCAAGAACTAATCGATCAACTTAGTAGATGAATTACTTGATGATGAGTAGTTTAAGAATAAAAAGAAGATATTACGAATCAATAAATTGAAATGGGGAGAGTAAGACCTTGAGAAATGGAGTAACTAAAGTATTGAAATGAGCTTGAAAACTTGATTGGCCATTGTTGTTTTTATCTGCACTGGGACTGTGTTGGTCTGCGTTTGGGGACCTGCTTCAGCAGGTCCAGTGCACCCTTGGTGCAGGATGGATGCATCTTGGTGTTTGATCACTGTTTTAAGCTATGCTAAGGATGCTGCATCAAATTAGCCGAACATCTAGCGTATGTCAAGTGTACCTCACCCCCTAGGAAGCTAGCAATGTATCGTTTGTACCTCAAATGGTCCCCCCTTTTTTCATCTCTTTGGAATATTATTTAGGATCTTCAAAAGGTGCTTTGTATTAACACTTTTGTACACATTTTTCTTCTATTTTTAGGATCAAACACAGACTTTTTGAAGAAAATTCAAGATTAACATACTAATTATCTCAAGAATACCAAGCACATCAATTATTCTAACTTTTTCTCCCAAGCTCGAAATGAGTTGAAATTTTGAACATAGGCACTTCTTACCATTCTAAACTCATTCCAAACATTAATTTTCCCAATTTCTTTACCAAGTTTTCCTGAATTTTTAGCCCACTCTTATTTTTTTCAAGTTCAAGCGTTCAACAATGATAGCTCATTCAATATGACTCTGTGTTTGCTCAAATTTGAAAGCTAGACTCCTAAAGTGTTAGAAAAAACAAAACTAACACTAGAAACACAATAAAAACAAAAAATAAAAAACTCAAAATTGGACCTAAGAACAAAAACTTGAATAGTAACTTCTTTTGTGATTTTTTAATTTTCTAAGACGTCTAAACCCATTGACTTCGTAAGAACACAATCAAGCTCGGTTCAAATACAAAAATGAAAGATAGAAAATGAAAAGTAAACTATGATATGAATACAAAAGATAAAGATAGATAGAAAGCAAGTAAATAAATTGACACAATGAGAGAATGAATAGAAAACTATGGGTATATCGAACACCAATGTCACGACCTAATTTATGGTTATGATGGAACATACAAAATCCCTCCAGTAGGTAAGCCGAATCTTAACCCAAAGCTATTCTCAATGGGTCAACTCAATGGAAATTTCCCCAAAACAACAAATTAGATAACTCAACTCAATGAATAAGCAAGGCAATAGAAAAGGCGTAAAAGATAACCATAATATAGATAACCATCCCACGACCTACCTGAGCCAGTATAAGAGGTTCTTTTAAATACAACCAAGTCTAAAATAGTCAGTACAATCCTATTTCAAAACTATATACTAGACATAGATAGATAGAAGGAAATGGGGAATCTCCAACTCTAAGAGCTCACTGTATCTCTAGAATCTAACACAACATGATCCTTAAATCAACTATAGCAACTAGTTCTTAGATTTGCACCAAAAAGGTCAGAAGTATAGTTTGAGTACAAAAAGCACGGGTACTTAGTAGGCATCATTGGCTGACTGAGTTAAATCATGATTGAATACAATAAAATGCAAGATAACATAACTAAGTCAAGGAAGAAACAAGCCTGAATCAACACTAACATTGTTGTGCCTAAATAAGTAAATAACTAGAATAATAACATACCATAAAGGATCAATAAATATGATTATAACTACCAAATTGGCCCCCATAAGACAATAAGTGTGGAAAAGTAAATAACCCAACATAGGACCCCATAAGCCTTAAGGGTACACATATACGGATAGACTAACCTAAACCACCATTATTTACCAACTCTCGGAGTACATTAAAAATCTATCAATATCATGCCACAATACAATAATTTCCACTTTCGAACTTAAACAAATACCCATATCATCAATATCATCCTCAATAACCCATCTCATAAGCATCAACAATGTCGATATCATGCAACTAATATACGATAAATATCATAGCAATATTTGGACTCAAACCGCTAAGTATACCATCATATCATTAGCAATATCCGAACTTAAACCAGTAAGTATATCATTAATATTATAATCAATATGTGGACTCCAACCGATAATTATATACTCAATATCATAAGCAATAGCATAATTACTAGCGTAATCGATAACATAATCACTAGCATAATCAATAAGCCTCAACTATTAATTTTTAACCTATCACTTCCATCAAGTGACAAATTTTAGCAATTTTACCTGAATAAGCAATTTCAAGATGTACAACAAGCATATAAAAGGTTTTTAATAGCTAACACCAATCTTGGCCTAAGATGGGTCAAAAGGCCCACTTAAAAATCCCTAAAATCGACTAATAGGTATTTTCTACCCCAGACTAGGATAAGGTATCTAAATCCACTTTTAGATGTCAAACAAGACTTAATTAGCCCTAAGATGGAAATTCTACCCATGATCTAAGCAACTAAGACCAACCACCTAAATTATTGTTTTTGAATCGCCTAAAAGGTCATACTAACCCAAGTATAGTCAATTTGATAACCAATACCTAAAACCCATCCCAAATCTAACATAATATCATTACATACTATGACATAGCTCAATCTAAGAAGAGGGGAAAACCTAGCATACCTAGACGTTGAAGAAAGCTGAAATAGTCCACTAAATCATCGACTTTCCCTTTCGAGAAGCTTCGGTAAAATGCCATTCTATCAAAATCCCAATCTACTCATCAACACAAGATTAATAACACACATATTAGACCTTTGTGCTGTGGGTCCAAAAATCACGCAAAACTCCCAAATGGGTCATTCATATGAAAATCACATTTTTTGAAACCAACCTAACATTACCTCATGCTCAAAGAGTAATTACCCTTAAAAATGGGTGAAATCCGACCTCATTGGGGCTAAAATAAAGACAACAAGGTTTAGGGATTTTGAGCAAGAAATGAAAAAATCTACTATGAAATTAGAGAAATCTTACCATAAATTCAAAAGATAATTGCGTAATAATTATTACCCAAGCTACCAAATCATTCAAAACCTCTAATCACAACTTTATCCACTTTTTAGGGTTTAAGTCTCAAGAGAATGGATGAAGAAATGGGCAAAAACAAGTTGAAAAGGGTCTATTATACTCATCCCATTTATTCGGGTATCACTATCACAACCCGGTACCTCGTGATCGACACATCTTAAGGATGCCAAAAAGAGATAAATTCATGATATATACCGATATCACGACACATGCTGGCCTACCAAGGGTATCACAATTATGACCCCTGGCATTCCTATTGGAGATTGCACCATATACTATTGAGACTTCTAATTTCTGTGTCTCTGCCAACCTTGGAGATTCATTTGAAATCCTGTATACGTAAATGGAGTATTCCACCATATCAAATTCGACATTTCAAGGACATAATAGCATAGTTGAAATTTCCATCTAAAGTTATTTTGACTAAAAGTGGGTCCCACATTCAAATTTCATTTTCTTAACTTCCAACGAATAGGTTGAAATGAGCTCAGGTGCCTCAAGACCTAAACAAAGAGTCCCCTAGGCCTAAAATTAACATTTCATATCTATTGGAATAGTCAAAATTAGCATACGAGGTTATTTGAATGAAATTTTTGCCGGTAGCCAGTTCGAACAAACGAAGACTTCAAAATAGGGCATTGTCTTTAAAAGCCAAACAAACTACTTGGTAACCTAACTATCAGTCCTAAAAAGTCATAAATGACTTGGGGAAGCTACTGAGAAGCTCTAGTAATGAAAATAAGAAGAAATATGGAAAATAACTAAAAGGGTCATTGAAATATCCACTATTTAAAGGAATTTAATATTCAAAAGTCAAGGATTAGGATATTCATTAAGTATCGAATAGGTAAGGATACTGAGTTCGCATTTTTTTCTTGATCTCCCATGTAGCCTCCTCTACTAGGCGGTGCCTCCACTAAACTTTAACTACAAGAATCTCTCTAGTGAGCAATTGACTGACATCACTAGCTAAAATAAGCATAGGCACCGTCCAGAAGGTCAACTACTCATCCAACTAAAATGAATCCCATCTAAGCACATGAAAAAGATTAAGAATGCATCACCACAACATAAAAACATAGAAAACCAAATGGACAACAGCAAAATTTAGAGGTAACGCTAACTCATAGAACACCTCACCAACTGTGTAACAAACCTAAAAGGATCCAATATATTAGGGGTTAAGCTTGCCATTGCTCCTGAATCTCATTACACCCTTCATGTGTGACACACAGAGGAATACCTGATCACAATATCTAAACCTTAAAGTATAAAGTCTACGGTCTGCATAGGCTTATTCCCTACTCTGAGCCACTCTAAACCTATCTTGAATCACCCTGACTCTATACAACAAATCCTAAAGCAAATCAGAACCACAAGGTCTAATCTAAGAAGTATCGAACCATCTAATCAAGGAATAACATCTTCAACCATACAAAGCCACAAAATGACTTTCTCATAGTTAAATAATAACTATTATTATAAGAAAACTCTGTGAATGCTAAGTGTTTCTCCCACTTTCCTCCAAAATCCATAATATTGGCTCAGATCATATCCTCAAGGACCTAAATGGTCCGCTCCGATAGGCCATCCATCAATTGATGAAAGGTTATACTAAGATCCACCTGAGTACTCAACCTCTCTTGAAAAGCTCTCCAAAGGCTGAAGTGAACATGAAACCCTGATCTGGAATGATGGATATGGGCATACCATGCAAATAGACTATCTCACGCATATAGGTACGAGCTAACCTCTCGGCACTGAAAGACATAGAAATAGGAATAACATCTGCCAACTTGGTTAGCTGATCTATAATGACCTAAATACCATCATTACCATGGGAAGTGTGAGTAAGACCAATAATAGAATCCATGGTAATCTTCTCCTATTACTACTCAGGAATAGGAAATCTCTGAAGCAAACCACCTGGTCATTGATACTCATCCTTTACCTACTGACAACATAGGCAACGAGCCACAAAATCTACAATATCTATTTTTATGCCACTCCATCAATAATGTTGTCTCAAATTTCCATACATTTCTATTGTACTGGTGAAAAGAATATCTAGAGATTTGGGCCTTGTGCAAAATTAATAAAATGAAATCAATGATCCTTGAAACTCAAATCCAGCTATCAAATCTCGAAACACCCTTTGAAGCTATAGTAGCCCTCTTGGTCTCATCACTCAACACTTGATCAAGGAGAATGAAAAGCCTATTATCCTTAAACTAACGATCTTAAATCGGCTCAAATAGTTAGTACATAGCCTTGACACTAGTAAGAATCCTAAATGTCCTATGCCAAAAACGTCTGAGAAACTAAAATATAATACAAGCTATCAGACTCACTACCTTCCCACTCAAGGTATTCAATACCATATTCACCTTGCCCAGATGTTACAAGATAGAAATATCATAATCCTTAAGAAACTTTATCTATCTACATTGCATAGAATTAAGCTCTTTCTAGGTCATAAGATGCTGAATATTTTGATAAATGATAAAAACCTCAGAATGGACAACATAAAGATAATGCCGCCAAATCTTAAACGTGCCAACTCTAAATCATAAGTGGGGTAGTTGCGCTCGTGCACCTTAGCTAGCTCGAACCATAAATAATAACATGACCCTACTGCATCAATACATAACCCAAACCAATACTAGAAGTATCATAATATAGGCTAAATCCCTTACACTCAACATGAAGATCTAAGATAGGAGATAAAGTAAGAAAATCCTTGAACTTAACAAATCTCGACTCATTCTTCTCGAACCATCAGAAAGAACCTTTTTCTAATTTAATCTAGTCATAGGGACTTAAATAGTAGCAAAACCATTGATGAAATTCCTATAATAACCATCTAAACCAAAAAAACTACAAATATTAATCAAAGATGTAGGCCTAGCCCAATCACAAATGGCCTCAATCTTCACTGATTCTACCATAATCCAATATTAGACATTATATGCCTAAGGAATGTAACCAACTTAAGATGAAACTCACACTTAGAGAACTTGGCCAAAAGCACATGATCTCTCAAAGTCTATAGCACAATCCTTAAATACTATGCATACTCCTCTCTACTCCTGGAATGCACAAGGATGCCATCAATGAAAAAAATAAAGAAGGAGTCCAAATAAGGCTTAAACACATAGTTCATCAAATCTATGAATTCAGCTAAGGCACTAGTTAACCCGAAAGATATTACTAGGAAGTCATAATGACTATAACAGGTCCCAGAGGCTGTCTGCGGGATATCCTCAGCCCAAATTCTCAATTGATAGTAACCATACCTTAAATAAATCTTAGAAAACATCATTTCACCCAGAAGCTGGTCGGACAAGTCATCAATGCAAGGAATAGGATAATCGTTCTTCACCATCACCTTATTAAGCTGCCTATAATTAATACATATATGCATGGATCCATCCTTCTTCTTCACAAACAACATAGGATCTCCCTAAGGAAATATACTTGATCTAATGAAAACCTTATCAAGAAGGTCCTAAAGCTATGAATCATATCCCTAAGCTCGACAAGAGCCATACGATAGGGTGCCATAAAAATAAGTCGAGCGCTAGGCTCAAGATCAATAAAAAACACAATCTTATGGGCAGGAGGTGTATCAAGCAAATCAGTAGGGAAAACATCAGAAAACTCATAGACTACAAGAATAGAGTCAAGCGATACACTCTTAATACTAACATCACAAATATAAGAGAGATAAGACTCACAACCCTTCTAAATAAGTCTCCTAGCATACATATAAGAAATAAGCCCCATTGGCTCACAGCTAACAGCTCCCTACCATATGACTAAGGGTTTGGCGACCATAGCTAAGATAATAGTCTTGGTAAAATAATCCAATACTGTATGATAGTGGAATAACTAGTCCGTGCCAAGAATCACATCAAAATTCACCATGTCTAATATAATGAGATAAACATAAGTATCAACATCTCTAATAGTCATATCATATAATATGAAATCTTGATACACAACTGAAGAATCACCTAAAAGAGTAGATATATATTACAACATGGATAATAAATCCTAAGATAACTCTATCAATGGAGCATAAGAAGCAAACACGTGAGAATTAGTGGATCTCTTATCAAATAGAAGCAAAGGTTGACTAACAGCACACAAGAACCATACCTATGACAACATTATCTAAAGATTCATCCTCGAGTTTAGAAGGTACTGCATACAACTAACCACCCCACTTTCTAGTTACGCTCCTCATCAATCTTCTATTCTACCAGCCTGAGAACTACCTCGAGCACCCTGGGGACTAGCCCTATGACCCTGCAAACCACCTTTAATTGAGGGATAAACTGTTCTAATAAAGTGAACACTTTGAGATGAAGTAACAATCACCCCACGACTATTTCTCTCTTATGAATAATGAAAAAAATATCCACAACTATAACAAGTCACCTAGAACCAAAACTAGATGATCTAGCTAACCTAGTGTAGCTGCCACGACAAAAATCACTAGAAGACACCCCTCAAAGGCAAACCACCACCCTGACCTGAACATTCACTAAAACTAAACTGACCTTCAATAATAATATACAGTATTGCATTAATGAGTCTACTAGGTTGGACTCTGAGGCTGATACAATAGGTGCAGAGGGTACCTACCCTAAAAACCATAACCTTTGAACCTGGAGCTACTACAACTCCAACTGAAACTACCCTTATATCTAGGGCTCTTATTAGTGCCCTCTTGGGCCTCTTAATGCATCTCATCCATTACCTAAGCATGATCAAAAACCTCAATGAAAGACCTACACATAATAACCAAACTCTGAGTAGATATATGAAAAGGAAGTCTCAATCCTCTAATAAAGCAATGACTCTCTTATACTCAGTATCCAAAATAAAAGTACCATGCCTAGCCAACTTATGTAAATGAGCCTCATACTCAATATTTGTTATATATCCCTACTCCAATCTTGAGAACTGATCCCTCAAATGATCCCTAAGGTAGTAAGGCATGTACTTCACTAAGAAAATCTTTGAGAACTAAGCTCATATTAAAGGAGAAGATCCAGCTGGCCTAGAGTCAATATGAACTCTCCACCAATGTTGAGCAGTGAAGTCTAACTAAAAGATACTTTAATCCATATCATAAGTTTCAACTAAGCCCAAATTATGGATCCTATCCTTACAAGTAATCCAAAACTCAAATGCATGCTCACTCGATGCACCAAAAAGCTTAGGTAAATCCAATCTCAAGAATCTTCCCAACATATTTTGCTCCTCGAAAGACATAATAGGCTGGGCAATCACTTGTTGAGCGACTACACGCTAATCAACCACCGACATATGAGGAACCTAAACTCTAGGAGACTTAATACCATTCTAATCTATAGACTGTGCACCATAAGATGGTTTACCACAAACCTACCCTAAAATCTGAAACAAAACATCTTTAAGCACTGAAGTAAAATTAAATCTCGATAGAGCCTAGGCAGTTCCTTGGCCTACTACTGGCTAAGGCGGATGAATCTTTGCTCAGGTGTGTAACGACTTACATAAAGACTCTAGTAATAGATCACAACCATGACCGACACAACTGAGTACAACCATACCATACCAATAATCCAACCATCCCAAAACATACCAATAATCCAACCATAGCAAAATAAGGGCTATAAATCATGACATAACCAAAGACGTTCCAAAATATAATAAAATTAATCCCAAAATAATCTATGATGGAATAGTGAGAAATTTTTTATGGTGATGCCATCCTCCCAGTTTATTCCAATGCCAACGCCGACACCAACACCTATCCCGCCCTTTTTAACCCAGCAAAAACTAAAAGTAAATAACACTAAAAGTATTACTCTTGAAGAGTGCAAAGGATTATATTGATGATGATGATGAGCGAATGAGCTCCATGTTGATTATACTGACTGACTCTTCATAAGAAATTACAATAAAAGATTACAAAGCGACAGGACTAAGAGAAATTTCTAAATAAAAATTTTTGCTGATCTCTTCCAAGGGATAATCCCGAGCCTTTTATAAGCTTTAAAAAGTAAAATAAGGATACTTAAAATCTTCTTTCTTCAATCTTATTGGAAGCCTCAGATTTTCTTATCTACTTGTCTGATAAAGTAGGTCTCTTACCTTTGATTAAAGTCTTCAAAGCAACTTATCCTTTTATATCACGAGTGTCGGCCACTTCGATGGTAGAGATTATGGGTCCCACTGGTCCTATTATATTTTTAATCAAGAATAATTCCAACTCTTTGAGTCTCTATTCTTACTCTATCGATAATTCTAACTCTTTAAGTTTCTATCTAAGGGACTAATTATTCTCATTTTTAATAACCTCAATTAGGATTAATCATAAAAGAGGTCCAGTTAAAACTATTCTAAACCGCGTTGTTTTATCATATTTCCATTGTCTTCACTTTGAGAAGAAGCTTCGTCCAACAATTTCATGATGGCAACTTCATTAGGATGATCATCAATATTTTAAAGAGCCTTTTGGAGTCTCTTTTTTAAATCACTCTCTGATGGTGATTTCTTGTTTGAAGTACTCAGTGAGGATTTTAGAGAGTCCCTTGGTGCATCCTTTGGTGTGGGAGTCCATACTTTGATAAAAATTTCTTTAGACAAGTATTTTAACCTGTTAAATTCATGAACTACAAAGGTCTAGCTGATAAAATAAGAAATTCTTTTTTGTATAAAATATTTGCATAATTTTTTGTTCTCGGGTAAGGAAGAAATGCCTTGATCAATTTCAAATTGACTGAATTTTTCTAAAAATATTTTGGGTAAAATATCTTGATTACCTTTAAAACAATTCCACCATTCGTAGAACCATCTTGGGATAATAGATTTTGCTAATTCAGGACCATACTTTACAAACCAAGTGTCAGTAGTTGGTTGTAAGTATAAGAAATTAAAACATGTATTTTTATAATCATGCCATTTATAAGTTTGAGGTCTATGTTCCTAAAAAAGGACTATCGAAGTAAGTAAATGGTCCACTCGCCATTCAAAAGGAGTTAAAATCTTTTTAATTGTAAACTTTGAATAAGTTATACTGTTTGGGTTATTTTCATCACTCAGCTGATGCTTTATTTCAATAGAGCCAGTGTCAATCAAAATGAATTTATAATATTTTCTTGTTTTAAGAGAGCTATCAGAATCCACATAGTTTCGCTCATAATACAGTGGTTGCACCAGATATTTGATGTCATAATTCTCATACTCCTTATCCAAGGCTAGTATTGGAGCTAACTGCAAAGAAATATTAGTAAAGGTTTCTTTAACCTTTTGGGTTGGGGTGGATGAAGGTGCCACTGCTTTAGAATAACTGTCAGGAGTCTTCATGGCATAATTTTCTTTAGTTTGTGTTACAAAAAATCTCGGTTTTCCAAATAGAGAAAGTGAACCTGGTTTAAATTCTTTTACAAAAGGTTTCTTCATTTGATTTGAAGAAGTGGAGCTTGGTAAAACTGGGAAATGATTTATAGTGAGGGAAGGATTTATGGGTGGCAATTGTCCTAAGACTGAAATTTTTTTTTGCTTATTCCATGATAGCCTAATGTTGAACGGGCTTATTGATGGTCTCCTGCTCTCCACCTCTTTACTTTTGACAAGGTTCTTTTTTGTCCTAACTTCGGCTGGCCTCATTCTTTCCCTACAAAAATTCATGGGTTAGAAAATCTGGAAGAGAATTATTTTCCCATTTTAAGAATTCCATTTTAAAATCAAAACTGAAAAATAGAGCTTGCCATCTAGCAAATATTTGTTTAGAAACCAGATTTATAACAAATTTTTGAAGAATATCTTTAGCAGATTTACAATCTACTCTAAGCAAAAATTCTTTGTTGATCAAATCATCCTGAAATTTAGTAATACACAAAACTATAGAGAGAATTTTTTTTTCACCGTACTATAGTTTCTTTGAGCAGAGTTCCAGACTCCAGAAGTATAACAGACCAATTTTTCATTTGAGGTAGGAGATTCTCCTTGCTTAAGAATTCCTTCATATCTGATTTCAGAGGCAGCAGTTTCGACAATCATAAAATAGTCAGGGTTAGGGATTCCCAGACAAGGTAAATCCTAAACCATTTCCTTTACCTTTATTACCGCATTAGTATGTCCTTCTTTCCAAGGAAGAGGATTCTTTGTCAATCTATCAAAAAGAGGTTTATAAACCTACCTTACCTTGGGAATGAAATCTACAGTATAATTAAGGCTTCCGAAGAACCTTTGGAGTTGAGTTTTGCAATTAATTACATAAGGGAATTTTTCTGCAAACTCAATGGTTCTACAAATTGGTTTATAAGAATCCTAATACAAATCATGCCCAAGAAATCTTATATTTGTTTTAAAGAGCTTTAATTTTTTTAGCACTAACGACTAAGAAATTGTGCTTGGCAATTTTAAAGGAAATGTTTAGGTGCTTAAAATGAGAATCAATGTGCATAGAGAAAATTAACACATTGTCAATATACACAATTGATATATGGCTAATGTGGTTAAAAATGCTATTCATGATATTTTGAAATTTTGAAGGGGAATTTTTAACCCAAAAGGAATAACATTCCATTCAAATTGTCCAAATGGGACATTGAAAGATATTTTATATTTATCATTTTCGGAAACCTCTATTTTTCAAAATCCTGATTTCATATCAAACTTACTATAAACATTAGCTTTATAGGTACGTTTCAAAAGATCATTTTTGTTAGGGAAAGGATATCGAATCTATTTTAAAATATTGTTTAATGATTTGTAATCAATACCAATTCTATATTGAATCCATTTTAAAATATTGTTTAACGATTTGTAATCAATATCAATTCTTTCACCTGTAGCACCATAGAGTTTTTCAGTACCTTTATGATGATATTTAGTGGGGATAAGTCCATCGACGATATAGTTTCTATCTGTACCACTGTCAAATAAAGCACCTTTGTCAAGGATTAAATCATTATTAACAACAAGTTTAGTAAAAATATGATTACTAGGAGGTTTAACTTGAGATATTATGTCAATACCTGGATCTCTCTCTCTTTCTTCATCATTTTCAATATCTTCAAGGGATACGTCTTTGCTGCCTGAAGTTCCTTCTTCAGGTAGATTTACTCCTTTAAGAACTGTTCTGTCAGGGCATCAATTTCAATTTTTTGAAGTCTAGCTTTGACTCTTCTAATCTCTTCTTTGAGAAAATTGACTTCTCCATGAAGATCATTGATAGAAGGTTCTCTTCTTAAATCAAACCTCTGCATGACTTCTTTCATTGTAAAAGGAGTAACTTTGGGTCTGTCATTTTATTTTTGTTGAGTAACTAGATATTTTAATTCCAAAAGATATTTTATTTTTGAATCATCATATTCTATGTGTTCGATGGTGGCAAACAAAGTTTCAACATTATTTTCAGAAAGAACGCGTACAGATTTCCTGTCACAGAAGGAAAATGCTCCCTAGCAATTGTATTTTGTCTCACTATTTTCAGACTCAGACTTATTTGCAACATTGATGAATTCTTCGTCCCTGCAATTGTCTTCATCTTCTTTTGAAGAAACCTCAGAATCAAATTCTTCGACTTTGAGGATAGAACATAACTTTTGCTTGGTTTCTTCATTAATTCCTAGAAGATTTATCCTCTTCTTGTTTTTCTTATTTCCAGGACATTGATTGGATCTGTGTCCCTTTTTTCCAAAAGTTCAACACTCATCCTCGAAAGAATCCTTAGATAAAGATTTTTTCCTTCTAAATTATCTCTTAGGTCCTTTCTCTTTGCGATCCTTCCTTTGTCTCTTTTTCCTAGCAGAGGATGATTTTGTTGAGACATTCTTCTCTTTTCTTTTTGAAGAAGGGGAGTAAGCTTTTTAAATCCAAAGTCTTGGCAGAAACTTCTTAGTTCTGAAGAGGATAATTTTTGCTCTTTCTTGAGCTATTCCTTTAACTTTAAGTGGTGTAGAGTTCAAAAGAGACAACAGTGGTAATACTAGCAAGGTCATCATAAGTTAAGTTCTCATAGGGTATTTTTCCTTCGCATCTATCTCTGATTTTAGTTCTTACCTTTTTAGAGAATAAAGAGGGAAGACCGGTAATAAATCTTTCTTTCCAAAAATCATTATTGCAATCTACTCTAATCATGACCTTTTGGATAAACATATCTTTATACCACTTGAAATCTTCTAACTTTTTACGATAGAGATTATTGAGAATTTCTAAACTTCTATATTGAAAGAGTTTAGGTTCTCCAATAAAATGTTTGGCAATGTAGTATAATAAAGTAGCAGTAGCATCCTCCACAGGCTCATTAGCTGTAGATTGAACTCCATTCTCAGTTTTAACGACTTGTTGGTAAGTTACCGCCTCAAGAATCTTATTTTTATCTTTCTCGGTGAGATAGTTGTCCCACCAATGCCTTAACATTCCTGTGAATCTTGCTATAAGCATATGTACAGACTCTTTATCTCCACTTTTCTTGAGCTTAAAAGTAGTGATAACAATTCCCATTTCATGGAGATTATTACAAATTTGATGCTCTACTAGGCCATCAATGTCCCATTTAGTTATACTTCCTCCATCATTGGAAGAGGATGAAAGAAAAACATTTTCTTCAAATTGCATGTCCGGTAAAGAGGGCTTGGCATAAAAATTCTTTTTGTTATGATATTGGCCCTCTTTGATATAATGAACCTATTCCTTAGATTCATTAATCATCCCAATCTTGCTATTTGTGATGTTACCACTAGAAGAATAGGTTTCTTCTATAGGTCTACTACTGGATGGTTTTTTAATTAGGTTACTGCTGGAAGAATTGGGTTTTTCAGTAGGTTTAAGCTTCATGAGCTGGTCATTGATTTTTTCTAAAATATTGGGATCTGTACTAATTTGACTAGCGAGCTTGGGGAACTTATCCCTAGAAAATTTAGGAATCTTAAAGATGGGATTAGTCTGGATGTGAGGGTTATATTTGGAGGTGATAGGCTTATCACCAATCGAGGTGGAGCCTTTGCAATTCTCAACTTGTTTAGCAACAACATACAATAATTGATTGGTGTAGTTGTTTTGTTTGAGAACTCTATTAATATTGGAATTAGTAATGAGGGTGGTGTCTTTACCAATAGCCTTTTTGAAAGGTGAAGAGTGAATAATATCATCCCTATATGGAATACTAATCCCTTCAAAAGGAAGAATGGTGCTTTCTATGGTTGCATTCTTAGTATGCCACCTATTTATTAGGACTTGGAGAGAGTCCTTTTGGTTACCCATTTGACCCGAATACTCAAAGCACTTAAAGAACTCTTATCTCTATTATGAACCTAGTCATATCACCAAGCCATTTGTTTTTAAAAGAAACTCGTTGGTCTCTAGAATAGGTTTCTTTATACCATTCTATTTTCTGTTTATGCTTCGGTAAGTTCCATAATCGATATAGTTATGCTTTGTTAGGAATAAAATCGTTGGCAGAGAGAACGTCAATGGAAGATTTCCTACCATAACACTTGGGTCTCATATCACTAGGAGTAGGGCTTCCTGGATTAGAAGTAACTGAAACTTCTGCTTCATAGTAAACTTTACGAATAGGTTTTGAGAAATCCACACCTTGGAATTTTCCATGGTTGATTTCTTCAGAAGTATTGGTCTCAACCTCTTTCGGGGGGATGAAAAGAAGAAGGTCTAGCTGAAGACATTCTTCTACTTGAAGAGGCTTGGCTATGGGAAGTTGATCTAAGAAACTTAAGGTTTATAGATCCATTAGGGAATTGGATACCCCTATCAATTTGAGATCTCTCAGATAACCCTCCACACTTATCAAGATTTTCGCAAGCACATCTTCTACTTTAAACTTTTTAAGATCCAAAGGATGTGAATCCTTGTTCTTTACTCAGTCATGGAGGGGCACATATCTATCATATTCCCTCTCCTTATCCTCCAATCACGATCTATATCTCTATCACGTTATTTCTTTTCTCGATCACAATCGGTCAAAACTTGGCTCCCACCTTGCCATTGATAGGCGGGGCAAGAACCCCCAGAGTAGCTTGCCAATTATCTAATTTTTTCATCAAGCCTCTTGGAATCTTCTTCATCATATCCTTTGTATGGAACATTGATCGTATTTGTGGGTGCACCCATCACAGGCTTAATAAGGAGGTCTAATTATGTCCTAATATTTGCCATGTTTTCCTCCCTTTCTTCTTCTTTCTTTCTTTGATCTTTATACATATAGGAGGTGGTAGGGGAACCTTTAGCTACCTTGGTGTCCGGGGTATGCCAACCCCTATTTTGCTTTTTGATTTGCTCAAGCAAAGTTTAAACCACTCCATATGACAACTTCATAAGTGATCCATCGATTACGTTATCCACCACGGTCTTGTTGTGTTGGTCCAATGGTTAGGACATTGCATTATGTTTTTATTAAACCTCTCCAAAAAATCATTTAGAGGCTCTCCATTGAGTTGACAAAAAATAATTATTTCATCTCGTAATTACAACATATTTGATAGTAGGAAGTAACGATGTAAGGAAACATCAACAAGATTCACCCATGATATGATTAACTAACTAGAAAGAGACCTCAAATACAACACTGCCTTACCCATTAGAGAGAATGGGAAGAGGCACAACCTATGGATTTGTATGAGATGTAAGCAATGTCAAATGGGGCACATACTTCCACAAAAATTTTCAAGTGAAAGTTTGGGTATTCATGAGCTTGACCCCCAAAGTGTCCTTTCATTTAAAGCATGTGTAAAATCACACTTGTGACATGGAAGGCTTCATTCCCCACATTCAGTAGGATGCAGATGGCACTAGTACACCGTGCATCGTGGAGATGGTATTCCTCATTAAGGGACCCGTCAAAGATACTGACATTAGTTGCCTGATCATACATTATTCCATTGACACTATTTAAATCACCTATATAGAAATAGTAACTACAAACAAAGTAAATAACACCACTATGGATAAACCCAAAGTCACTATCAATGCCATATAAGCAAAAACTTAGTTTCACTCCCTGGTAATAACACCGTTTTGATTAGCTCACCTATACAATTATTTGGGTGTAAGATAATAGCTATCAATATAAAAACCCAAATTGTGTTGGGGTCGAATCCACGAGGAGTGTAACTTTATTTGATGTCTATATATTGTTTAAATCTTCTAAGTACATACCCGCAATGCAAATATAGAATAAGACATAAAGTAAAATGGGGGGGGGGGGTTGATTTGAATAGTTATTCAAACTAATTCTAATTAAACAACCAATTTAGGGAAACAATTATAGATATGATTCTAATAGGAAAATAGTCTTGGGATTATTTGTTTGTCGGGGAAAATAGTGCATGAGTACATGAAAGTCAAATGCAAACTCTAGTTAATGACTATGGGTAGGCTAGGTTCGGGGTTTTGATGCTAGTTTTACAACCAAACACTAGAATACCACCCATGGATCCTTTCATATACCTCATGGATATAGAAAAAAAATCAACCCAAAACCTTAATCAGGCATCCCTATTTCTAGGAAGATGCCAAGACATAAAAAATTCACAATTCATCCTTATTTCTAAGTCAATGTAAAGGAATAAGCTAACATCTAATTATTGTTCATAAATACTAGTCACCCATCCCTCTTTCAAGGATTATATGGGATATAAAAGAATACCCGCATCCCTTATTCAAGAATGATGTGGGATTTTGGGAATTTGGGATTTTTACCCACAAATTCTAATTTAACAATCCAGAATTAGTGAAACCCAATATTATTAACCTAGAATCTACACTAACAATCAAAACCCACACATATTTTCACACTATTTCAACATAACCCCAACATAGATGTTTAGCTACTCATGAAGTTTGAGCAAATAATATACTAAAATTTACATTCAAATCTTCCATTGAAGATGCAAGCATGAGTGTCTACAAATTTAACTTCAATTACCACTAAACTTTCTTGGAAAATTAATGACAATAATGTTTCCCAATTTAGTAGGTTTTTTCACACACCAAAATTTAGTTCTAGTTGAAATATCCCAAATGAAAGGGTTTTTTTTTCCTTTGAAGGATGAGAACCAGCTGTGTGAAATGACCAATCTGCCCTTTGAAGAACCTTATAGTATCATGATCGCCGTTAGTTGGTCTTGATAGTGAATCCCATGATCACAATAGAACTATTGCAATTGCTATACTTTTTCCTGGCCTTAACTGGCTGCGATCGCGGTCCTCAGATCACGATCGTGGTAACTGAGATAAATCCCAGCTTTTGAACTAATTTTTCCCTTTTTGTTATCATTTTATAGATCACTTTACTTAATTGATTCTATTGACTTGTAAACCTGCAAAACATGGGAATTAGTGCATTCAAATGGCAAATTTGCCTCTTCTATACAATTTAATCATAATAGTGTAGATAAATTTGGACGTCAATAAGTGATAAATTTACCAGTCATCAAATCTCAAATAGGATTTTGTCATAGGAGATAGAATCTGAGACACCCACACTTTCCAAAGGAATGGCCAAGGAAGGATTGTCTTTGTACTTTTTCAACATTGACACATGGAACGATCGTATATTCCTATACTCACCTTAATATATGATATGGACCAACATATCGGGTACTGAGCTTCCCCTTCCTTCCAAACTTTATCACTCCCTTCATGGGAGACACCATCAAGATTACCAAATCATTCACATCAAACTCCAAGTCCCTTCACCTTACATTCACATAGGATTTTTGGTGACTGGGCGGTCTTAAACCTATCCCAATTCACCTTCACCTTATTCATAGCCTGGTGAACCAAGTCGGGACCATACAACTTATTCTAACCAACCTCGAACCACACAATAGGAGACCTACACCTCCTACCATACAAAGCCTCGAATGGAGTCATCCTAATACTCGAGTGATAACATTATTATACTCTAAATCAATGAGAGTAAAATGGTAAACCCAACTACCATCAAAATAATAACACAAGACCTTGACATATCTTCTAAAGTCTGTATCATCCTCTCTGCTTATCCATCCTTTTGAGGGTTGAAAGCGGCGCTAAAGCTCACCTTAGTACCCAAACCTCTTTGCAAAGGAATGCCAAAAGTAAGAACATAATTGAGTACCACAATCAGATATGATGTAAAATGGAGCACCATGCAACTTCACAATCTTCTCAATAAAGTGCTTAGCATAATCCTCCGCTGAATAATTAGTCCTCACTGGCAAGAAATGAGTGGACTTAGTCACCCTATCCATAATGACCCAAATAAAAGTGAACTAATAATGGTACTGCAGAAGATTACTAACGAAATCCATATTAATAACTTCCTATTTCCATGCAAACAATTCAATATCTTGAGATAACCCACTAGGCCTCAATTGCTCTACCTTCACTTGCTGATAAAAAACATATAGGCACCAAATTTTCCACATCTCTATTCAAGTTAGTACACCAATAAATTTATCTTAAGTTATTGTACATATTTTTAGAACCAGGATGAATAGTGTACCTCGACTCATGAGCTTCAACCAAAATTGACACGACCCGAACTGAGGCCCTGGCCGTGGTGAGCATTCCCAAACCCGAAGGCCCGGAACGCCCTCTGTCTATCTGGTAATTATGCACATAATTCATATAATCAAAGTAATACGAAATAGACACAATAATACGAAAACATGGTCAACAATTTAAAACAGTGAAAGGCATGAAAACATGCCCAATAATATTTAATAAACATCTGCAATAGTCTGCAAAATCTCTACTGAAATACTATCTGAATAACTGGGACAAGGCCCCCAGCAGACCAAAAGTCATATTGAAATAAATACCTAAATGACTAGGCCTTCCAAAGAAAAGAAGGCTCACCAACTGAACTCTGAGACAACACTGTCTGTAGACTCTACTGAAGATCTAGACCCCTAGGCTGTGCCTCAGTACCTGGGAGAAAGGAGGGTCAGCACAATTGTACTGGCACGCGAAGCAATCTAAAATAGAGTAATTGAGCATATATATATAATACGTGAGAGCAAATGTTCATCAAACATTATGCATAAAATAGTTTCTAGAAAACACATGGGCACCTTCTGAAAACATGTAACCTATCTGTAAATCTCAAACTCTGATCTGTGTATTACTTTTAAGTTAGGTGGTATCCCCTACAAGTCTGATATTCCATGGAAGATATGGAATCCGCCATTGACTCGACAAAAAATCCTCCAACCTGAGTATGCCGCAAGGGTTGGAGTTCCTGAATCTGATACGCCATACGACACTTAAGTCAGCATATAATAATATACTGGGTTCGGCAAACCACGGTTTTAGGTAATGAATTACTTGAACTTAAGACCTCTTCAGGGAACCACCTAACATCTTTGTATGCCTATTTTTAACCTTTTCTGTACATGCAACATTCTGAATGTCTAAAATCATGATAGTCTGAAATATCTATTAGTGTGAGTCTGATATAGAATTGGTCTGAATTGGTATCGTCATACCAAGACTTGCAAGTCATGATTTTTGAGCCATAATACATTAATCTAAATCTTTCATTTAAAGCATAATTTAGGCCAAAAAAAACATGCAACTTATATAGAAGATTTTGTGTTTCAAAACTCAAGTCCAAATCATGCAAAAACTTTATCAACATATGGTGGTCTAGTGTCTTTAGCAAATCCATGCACTCTATCATTACATGTGTTATGAACATTAAACATTCATGCTAGATTCCCTCTTTAGTGATTTAAAACCACCTTTAAATCATAACAAGAGTTCAATCATTTCATATAGTGCTTTTCAAGGATGCATTGCAAAACAATTCATATGCTATAAGAAATTTGAAAAATTTATAATAAGAGGGAATTCACCAAAAATCATGCTCTCAACAAGAATTCATTCTTAAATACATGGTTGCATACCTTCATATTCTCAAATCACTTTGGAAAAGGTCAAAATACAAAAACAGTGATGTTAAAACATTTAAAACATGAATATATTCATAGATTCAAGAACCTCATTCTTAAACATGATTTTTCTATACCCATGAGAATTTAGAAAAACCTCGCGTACCTCTATTTTAGAAAATAATAGGTGCTTCTTGAAGCTTGTGGATTAGGGATTCCGAATCTCTAATCAATTTTGAAAACCCACGGTTGAATCTTGATTTATTTGGGTTTTTAGTTTGAAACTCTTGGGAGTGTTCTTGAGAATTTTTAGATGAATGTGGATGTATTTTGGAGAATTAGGGACTGAAATTCATGTTTATGGCTGAATAAGGGTGGAAAAAGGACCATTTTGCCCCAAAAACGGAGTGTTTAAGTCACTTGAAACCATAAGATAGGCGCCGCATATGCTATCACCTATATTTACATAGGCGCCGCATATGCTATCTCCTATATTTACATAGGCGCCGCATATGCTTTTCAGTGGCCATGTGCGATTGGTTAGGTGACGCATACTACTTTGAAAGGCCATAAATTCTTGCTCGGGTGTCGGATTTTAGAAAAATTGGTATCATTGGAAAGTTAACTCGAAGACCTATCATTTGACACGTAGTAGGCTCTCTAATTCGACATATATAGAGAGTTATGGTTGATAGAAGGGGACATAAATTACAATGTCCACTAAAACTTAATCGATCGAAATAGTTTCAACTCGTCCTTGAGTTGAAGGACCTCTATGGTCTAAATTAATGCTCAAATGGATTCACATACTACATAATTGATTAACATGACAAATTGGCATAGGATTTAAGGCTATGCGATTATCAATGCATCAGATTTATGGTTTTTATTCTAGCTCGAAATGCGGGGTGTTACATTATCTCCCCCTTGGGATTATTCATCCCTAAATGATGGATAAAATGTCAAAGTCTTAAGGGTATGGGATAACGCAGACATGATATGTTCCCTAAGAAAGAATACACTGATTGGAAACATGTCTATAAGATTGGAACTACTGATGTTTTAAATGCTTATGCCAAACATGCATATTCGAGGCATGGAATACCCAACTGAAGCTACTCATAGGCTTAATTCTCATAATGAATCATGCATATCTGATGCATGGATCTGTGACTGAGTTGTTCTCATGAATCAAGACTGAATAAACTGATAAGCTGAAATTTTATATTGAACATGCATTTCTAATGCATTCATAACTGACTGAACTAACGCATGAATATATGGCTAAATACGCAATAATAACTGATGTAAAGCTTGTAATAAGAATCTATGCATGCAACTAGATGGGGTATCTCCCCCTTGGTACCCTATGTCCCTCTATGAATGCTCAATTCACTAAGATACTCAGAAAACTGAGGCGATGCATAGGGCACCTACGAATTGAATCATAACTGAACATATGGAATCTGAATTTAATGCATGATGCATGAAATGGGCTATACTCGTAACTACTGTTGTACTCTATCTTGGAATTGTATCATGTCTGAGATTTCGAGTAGCATGAATAAGTGCAAAGACGAGAAAACAAGTCATGCAAATCTTACTGCTAAAATGACTTATTAGCCATATAGACTGAATTATACTACACCCTCATACTTAACTGGAGTATCTCTTCATCACAATTCTCTAAAGAAATTCTAGCAGTAATAGGGAGCCATGAATCTTGGGTATGGATTACACAAGACATCCAACTGAGGAATCACCACATTGACACTACTCTGTAGTCTGGAATAGAGGCATATAACTCCTGAATTAGGAAAGAATTACCAAGCCTTTAGCATTCCAACTTCTTACTTTCAAGCTTAGAACAATTCTCGAATATCACTTAACTATACTATTCTCCTTAAATATCATATTCATTCAACTTAGCTTAAAATTCTCATATGAGCATTGACAAATCTTTCTACTAATGTCGGAAAAATATAATCCCTTCGCCATGATCAAGCCTAACTCTAAGTCACAAAAATACAACAAGCCACACCACGCTATAATTCTAAACCATATGATGCAATCTTTTATATCTCCTTTAAAGATCACATCCTAAGTATAATATGCCTTACCACTTCAATGACTACTCTGAACTCTTACTATGAAGTCGTTAGCGCATATAGCGTTCCTTTACAAGAATCTCAACGTGTCATTCAAGCCTATCTTTATAACCACATATGAACTTCAAAGAAAACACTCATAAAGGCATACTTTACATATTCTCTAAACCACTATCAATATCACTCCCACGAGCTACCCCAAGAACATACACATACAAAATTCCACTAACCATCACATAAATAAAAACTTGGCTCCAAATATTACTTCATACTTATGGCCTTATCTAAACGAGCGTACTATGATCTTCCATCAACAAGGAATAATTACTCACCACCACTATCATTGCATAAGGAAGAGTCACAAAAAGGTTAGAACATAAGATCTGGAGGCATGGAATGATACTATATGAAGCTTGACACTCATCTAAGGCATGAGGAATAACAAAACAACAACAGGGACTCACTAAAGCGCTCTTAATTTAGGGTATTCATGGCTATAAGCTGAATCTCGCCAATTATTTTCGGCGTAAAACATGAGTTATGAAAATGAAGCACATTATAAAGTGTGAGTACATGACTCTCTATCATATGTATGAACGTGAACTGATCATGGAACTAAATTGTAAAGCATGATTAGATATTAGGATCACTGAGAAATACAGAGATAGGAATGGGTTGAGATTCACCCTTACTTTTTGATGTTCTATAGCATCATGACATCACTACAAGAATCTGAGAGTCTTACTTGGTTATTCGTTCAGTCATCTCCCCCTTAGCTTCAAGCCATTATCTTAAGTTTTTGGGAGATACCTTACTAGAATTTAAACTTAACTGCACTCACTGCACTCTGGGTTCTAAAATATGACAATACACAAGATTAATAAAACTTAACCCGAAAGACCACATATGAGAGTGGACGCCCACTGCTAATACTACCTCCTGAGGCATACTGTATCATTCTGTAACCCCAATAGTCATCATCTTTTACTCGAACACTTACTAACTTTGAATCTTCATAAGTATCCCCGAAGTTGAAGTGCACACCCTCTAGTGCCTCTACTTTTATTTCTATTATCACAACTTTCAAGGACTCGATAACACCTAACATGGGTATCACCAAGTCATTAATGAGACACTCTGTTTCTATCGTAGTCTACCAACATAGCAACTTCAAACTTATTTTCCTCTACCATGAGAATCAATTTCATATCAAAAGGCTCAACGTTATCAATAAAAGGTCCTTAACTTGGCTATTTAGAACACCATATACCATCTAGCTAGTCTTTTTCCACCTAGCAACTCAACGATACCAGTAGCCACACACAACATATAATAGCTTTAGAAAAATATTACAGCTTCATACTACCTTGGGCATACTTCTACATCACATATACAACGTCATACTTTATTACAAATCAAATAAACTTAGGCACTTGTATACACTGTTCAAGCGTATAGATCAATTCCATATAACTAGTATCATTAACCAAGAAATCATCACATCTACCTCCATGGCCATCAATTATTTCAAACCTCCATGGCCATCAATTATTTCAAACTTAATGTCTAGTGCTAAACATGATTTACAACAAAACTTACACACGATCTTCACTTAGAAACTATGAAATAAACATCAATAAACACTAGTACACTAGAAATTCATAACTACAAAAATTGTTCATGACCTTACATTTTCCTTGTCATAATCCATTAGCACGTACTATTTCAACACATCAAGCTTAGAATCTAATCCCATGAAACATGTATCATCAATCTCCTGCCACTATTCACCACCACACCATTTAAATTCAAGCCTATAGTCTAGCATCAATCATTTACAACCAATGAAGAGTGCAACATAATATAAATATAATAATCCTTTAAATTTGGATATTCTACCCAAATACTTTAAAAATATACTACATACTTTCTCACAAGTAGTATTAGTTTACAACTACCAATGAGAAGAAGGTTAAGGGGTAAGGTCACATAATAGACATGATCAACCTTAAGCTTATATTATAACCATACAATCTTACCTACTTATACAAATTTCTCACATCACACTTACTTACCCCAATGGGCATTTAGACTACCTTCAGATATCCCATATGACAATGAGTCTATACTTACAACCTACTGACTAATCTAGCCATTTTCATTCATAGCCTATAAGAGGTTTCTATAACCACCTTAAGTATCCACTCTAGGCTCTTTCTCTATTTTGAAAGGAAGAAAACAAATAACATTCTGAGTCAACACTTCCTCTATGGACTACCATACAATCCATAAATGGTACCACCACATTAGTCTACCACTACAAAAGGGTAAATCATTTTCAATCAATGGTTATTCAACTATAAATATTTAATCACAAAAGTCACTCTCACTCTGACCTCTAACTTTGTGACTTCATATCACAAACTTCTTGGTCTAATTTCACTACCAACAGGTCATGACACCGACACTCTAACTTATACTACTACTCGGGTGGAAATACAGTTCCAACAAACACAAGAATAATAAGATGAGTAGCAAGTTGCTAGTAAATCAAAATAGGTCTCACACGGCTTCACTAGACTTTGATTTTTATGTTTTGAAGAGGAATAAGATAAATGAAAAGGCAACTATACTAGTGAATCAAAATAGGCCTCACATGACTTCACTAGACTTTTATTTTCAACAACACAATGATATCAAGATTATAAGAGATAGAAGATACACAATATTCAATGACTCAAGAATACACATCTTACTCTTATCTTAACGAAACACCTTATAAGAATGAGGACACAATTTTACACTAGGGGACTCCTCTCCCATTCTTTGTGGGACTTCTAAAATTTCTGCAAGATAATTGGAGAATATCTGGAACACCAAAGTGAGGAAGAAATTAGGATAACTTTTGTTTTCATATGGGTGACACCATAACATTAATTAGAGTACGAAGGAGGAATATTCTGACTCTATAGCACGAACTAGAACATAAAGAAAGAGAGACATTCTTAAATGCCTAGTAGCCTCCTGCTTATAATTATGGCGTGCTACACACCTATAAATAAAACTCTACCCGACGCGATTTTGTAGACACCCTGGGACCATGAACCGTGCTTTGATACCAAGTTTATCATGACTCGAACCGAGGCCCTAGCCATGACAAGCATTCCTGAACCCGAAGACCTGGAATGCCCTCTGTCTATCTGGTAATCATGCACATAATTCATATAAATAAAGTAATACGGAATAGACACAATAATACAAAAATATGATCAACAATTTAAAATAGTTAAAGACCGAAAAATATGCCCAATAATATTTAATAAACATCTGCAAAAGTCTACGAAATCTTTACTGAAATACTATTTGAATAACTAGGAAAAGGCCCCCAGCAGACCAAAAGCCATACTAAAATAAATATCTAAATGACTAGGCCTTCCGAAGCAAAGAAGGCTCACCAACTGAACTCTAAGACAACACTGTCTGTAGACTCAACTGAGGATCTGAACCCCTAAACTGTGCCTCAGTACCTGGGAGGAAGGGGGGTCAACACAATCATACTGGTACGCGAAGCAATCCGAAATAGAGTAATTGAACATATATATATATAATACGTGAGAGAAAATGTTCAGCAAACATTATGCATAAAATAGTTTCTGAAAAACACATGGGCACCTTCTGAAAACATGTATCATATTTGTAAATCTCAAACTCTGATCTGTTTATTACTTCTGAGTTAGGTGGTATCCCCTACAAGTCTGATATTCCACGAGTGATGTGGAATCCTCCATTGACTCAGCGGGGAAGCCTCCAACCCGAGTATGCCACAAGGGTTGGAGTTCTTGAATTTGATATGCCACACGACACTTAAGTCAGCGTATAATAATATACCCGGGTCGGCAAACCACAATTTTAGGCAATGAGTTGCTTGAACTCAAGCCCTCTTCGGGGAACCACCTAACATCTCTGTATGCCCATTTTTAACCTTTTCTGTACATGCAACATTCTAAATGTCTAAAATCATAATAGTCTAAAATATCTATTAGTTTGAGTCTGATATGGCATTGGTCTGAATTGGTATCGTCATACCAAGACTTGCAAGTCATGATTTCTGAGCCATAATACATTAAGCTAAATCTTTCATTTAAAGCATAATTTAGACAACCAAAAACATGCAACTGATATAGAAGATTTTGTGTTTCAAAACTCAAGTCAAAATCATGCAAAAACTTCATCAACATATGGTGGTCTAGTGCCTTTAGCAAATCCATGCACTCTTTTATTACATGCATTATGATCATTAAACATTCATGCTAGATTCCCACTTTAGTGATTTAAAACCACCTTTAAATCATAACAGGAGTTCAATCATTTCATATAGTGCTTTTCAAGGATGCATTGCAAAACAATTCATATGCTATGAGAAATTTAAAAAATTCATAATAACAGGGAATTCATTGAAAATCATACTCTTAACAAGAATTCATTCTTAAATACATGGTTTCGTACATTCATATTCTCAAATCACTTTGGGAAAGGTCTAAAGACCAAAACAATGATGTTAAAACTTTTAATACATGAATATATACATAGATTCAAAAACCCTATTGTAAAACATGATTTTTTTATGCCCATGAGATTTTAGGAAAACCCCGCGTACCTCTATTTCAGAAAATAATGGGTGCTTCTTGAAGCCTGTGGATTGGGAATTCCGAATCTCTAATCAATTTTGAAAACAACGGTTGAATCTTGATTTATTTGGGTTTTTAGTTTGAAACCCTTGGGAGTGTTCTTCAGAATTTTTAGATGAATGTGGATGTATTTTGGAGAATTGGGGACTGAATTTCGTGTTTATGGCTGAATAAAGGTGGGAAAAGGACCATTTTACCCCAAAAATGGAGTGTTTAAGTCACTTGAAACCGTAAGATAGGTGCGGCATATGCTATCGCCTATATTTACATAGGCGCAGCATATGCTATCACTTATATTTACACAAGCGCCGCATATGCTATCGCCTATATTTACATAGGCGCTGCATATGTTGTCGCCTATATTTACATAGGCGCCGCATATGATATCACATATGCTTTCCAGTGGCCATGTGCGATTGGTTAGGAGACACATAATACTTTGAAAGGCCATAACTTCTTGCTTGGGTGTTGGATTTTAGCAAAATTTGTATCGTTGGAAAGTTAACTCAAAGAACTATCCTTTGACACATAGTAGGCTCTCTAATTCGACATATACAGAAAGTTATGGTTGATGGAAACTAACAGAAATTATAAAGTCCACTAAAACTTAATCGATCAAAATAGTTTCAACTCGTCCTTTAGTTGAAGGACCTCTATGGAATAAATTCATGCTCAAATGGATTCACATACTACATAATTGATTAGCATGCCAAATTGGCATAGGATTTAAGGCTCTGTGATTATTAACGCATCAGAGTCATGGTTTTTATTCTAGCCCGAAATGCAGGGTGTTACAACAATCCTCTCTCGCAACCTATCAACATCTAGAATTCATAACCTACCTTTTACCTCAAGAAATCATCACTATCAATATCAAAATCCATTACTCTCTGCTGACACATATTATCCTTGATCTGTATCAAGATAGAGGTCTAGACTCGTTTCTCCTGTACCTCAATACCAAGAGATGACTTTGCTACCTCTTGTACAATCACACCACTATTCTCAGTGTCCAAAAGATGAGCTCAAAGATTACCAAATAGTGAATATCCTTCACCAATCCTCACTTCTCCTCATCTACATAAGATAAGATTCCTTGGACAACCTGCTAAGAGAATCAATAACCACGTTAGCTTTATTTGGATGATAATGGAGACTCATGTTGTATTCTTTGAGAAACTCAAGCCATCTTCACTGCCTGAGATTCAAATCCATCTGGGTGAACACATATTGCATAATCTTATGGTCCGTGAAAATATCAATATGGACTCTATACAAATAATGGCACCAAATCTTCAAAGAAAAGACCACAACCAATAACTACAAATCATGTGTCTGATAGTTCTTCTCATGTAAATTTAGATGCCTAGAAGCATATGTAAACACCTTGCTATGCTGTATCAACACACAATCCAGTCCTACTCGGGAAGCATCATAATAAGCAATAAAACCATTGGTACCCTCAGGTAGAGTCAACACCAGAGCCAAAGTTAACTTATTCTTCAACTTCTCGAAACTACCCTCATAAGCATCCAACCATAAGAACTTTACCCTCTACTAAGTCAACTTAGTCAATAGGGAAGTAATAGAAGAGAAACTTTTTCCAGAAGCCTCTTATAATAACCAGCTAAACCCAAAAAGCTTCGAAAATTGATTGGAGTCATGGGTCTAGACCATTTTTTAACCATCACAACATTTTGTGGATCCACCATGATCCCTGCACTAAAAACAACATGTCCTAGATAAGTCATAAAATTCAACCAGAACACGCACTTAGAAAATTAGCATAAAACTGCTGAACTTTCAAGGTTTGTAACACAAGGAGGATATGATTAATATGATCCACCTTGCTCTTAAAATATGACAAAATATCATCAATAAACACAACCACCAACAAATCCAAGAATTGACGGAATGCCATTTCATAAGATATATCCATGAATGTAGTCAGGGCTTTAGTCCAACCAAAGAACATTATCGAAAACTCATAATAGATATACTGGGTTTGAAAAGCATTCTTATAGATATCCACTTCCCTAATCTTCAACTGATGGTAACCAGACCAAATATCAATCTTGGAAAAGTACTGAGCACCTTGAAGGTGATCAAAGAGATCATCAATCCTAGGAAGCGGATACTTATTCTTCATAGTCACCTTATTCAACTGTTAGTAATATATACGCATCCAAAGGGATCAATATTTCTTACACACAAAAAGCATAGGAGTAGCCCACAGAAACATACAAGGGAGAATAAAACCCTTATGTAGAAGATCTTTCAACTGCTCCTTAAGTTCTTTTGACTCAGCTAAAGCCATTCTATTGGGAGGGATAGAACTAGGATGAGTGTCTGAAAGAACATCAAACCCAAAATCAATTTCCCTATCTCGAGGAATACCAAGAAGATCATTAGGGAACACCTTATGAAATTTACTGACTACAGAGACATACTGCAATGAAAGACCTTTAGATCTAGAATCCTTAGCATGCACTAAATTGTAAGGCACCCCTTGGAAATCAATTTTCAAGATCTAAGATATGAAATAACCCTTCCCTTAGTTGCAAGAAATCTACCATCCCATTTAATTACTGACTTAAGAAGGAAGTGGAAACTGACTCTTTAGGTTCGATAGTCAAGAGAGAGATATCACGAATGCAACTAATCCATCCTTAAAATCATATCAAAGTCTAACATATCAAACTCTATGAAATTCACCAAGGTATCCCTACCACAAATTGACATTACACAAACCCTGTAGACTATTTTAACTATATTAGAGTCACCCATTGAGGTGGGTATAGAGAATATATCCAAAATACAATCAGGATCAAAAACAAAATGAATAGATACATAAGGGGTCACAAAAGAGAGGGTAGACCTAAGATCAAGTGGATAGTATACATCATACTAAAAAAGTTTAAGTGTTTCAGTAACAACATCGGGGAAAGCCTTAGAATCCTAGCGGGTGGTGAAAACATATAGACGGATCTGACTAGTACCGGTGCCAGAAGTAAAAGTAGCACCATTTGGTGTCGAACCTGATAAAGTAGCAATAGGGATATTATTTACCTCAGAAGAAACCCTAGGGGGATAATCCCTCTTCATATGACCAATCTAACCATATTTAAAGTAGTTGTTCCTCTCTCCTTCACAAACACCATAATGCACCTAAACATAAAATCTACAAAGGGGATATAATGGAGATGACTAAACCCTACTAGCCTGAGCCTGGCACCCTATGCCCTACGACACATACTGTTCTAAAAATAATAATCACCCGATGTCTTTGGATAATAAGCACTAGCCATAGAGTAGAAATCGGAATTGCCCCATTTTTTCTTAGCCATTTCCCTCCATCTCTACCACTCTACTATTGACTTCCATCCTAATTTAAATATCAAAACTTCTTATTGTGCCTTTTACTGATCTCTAGTTTTTTCTTATTTTCCTCTTCCACTAGTTACATACACACCATAATTCTAGAGGTGTTTATATCCTTGTTCAATAAGGTAGCCTTGCTTTCCAAGATTAAATCATGGGACAACTCAGAAGAAAACTTCCTCATTATAGCCCTCATGCTAGACACTTATTTTGGAGCATATCGTGATAGCTGATGAAACTTCAAGGCATTCTCCTTTACTATCACTCTACCTTGAATCAAATTCATGAATTATTCAATCTTTGATTCCCTCAACTCTTGAGAAAAGAAATGATCAAGAAAAGCACTGGATAACTCATCCCATAAAGGGGACTCAACATTATCACTCCTAGACTGGTCCCATTCCTTATACCACTGATATGCCACATCCATCAACTGATAAGTTAGCGAACTCCACACCCTCCACATCAGTAACATCCATCACATGGAAAATCTTTTCTATCTCATTAATGAAATTTGAAGGATCGTCCATATCTTTTAAACCAGTAAAGGTCAGAGGACTCAACCTCATAAATTTTTGAACTCTAGGGACCTTAGAATATGGAGCAACAGAAATAACAAGCTCAGCTAGAGAGGCCACCAACTGGGTAAGTAAATAGATAGACTGGCAAAACTTAATATTAGACACACCGCCTGAGGTATCTGATGAGGGTTAGGAGAAACCAGTGGAACTCCACTATGGAAATCAGAAGGAGCGAACCTAGACTTGGTATGAACTCCTTGAGTCGAATGAGATCCATACACATTATCCTCAGATGGGATAGAAGATTTTCCATGAGCATTAGATCTTCTAAGAGGCATGATCTGAAAAGCAAACGTATGGGAGTTAGAGGAGATTTCAAGTTCTTAAACTCTATAGCCCAAAATAGAATAAAAATAAAGGAAAAGATTCCTAAATGCCTACTAGCCACTCTCTTATAAGTGTGTCATGATACACACCCATAAAAAAGACTCTACTTCACACGGCTTTGTTGACACCCAATGACACCAAACCTAGATCTTATTCAAACATTGTTGTGACTTAAACCAGGGCCTGGCTATTATAGGTATTTCAAATCCAATGAGAATTGAAGACACCACCTAAACCAGACCAAATAGAACACAATACCCCAATATGGGATGAATTCAGAATATATAAGAAGATAGCAGAAGATAAGCTCAAAGAATTTAAGACATATGTATTATCAATAATCAACAAAAAATAACCAGTCAACATCACTTAACCCCACAATAATCCATAAAGTATTCTAACGAAACACAAATCAACAAAGTGTTGGAACATGCCCTCGACCCTAACAATAAGAATAAAAATTTTAATGATGAGGTAAACTCTCAATTCTCACATAAAATGGAATCAATTAAAGTTCCAAGTCTTTCAGAGAATTAAAGCTCACCACTTCACTGCCAACTACTAATGAATGGAACTGATCCACTTAACACTACACGAGCAAAGTAGAAGTATCTCTGATGCTTGCATTGCATAGGTATACACTATTCAGAGATGGTTAGTAGGTTGAGCACTAGTATGTAACTTAGGGATAGAAGATAAAATAAAGTAAAGTCAAATCTAATTCAAACCATGTATACATCAACATATACAAACATAAATAATATGTTGGGAAATGGAAAAAATCTTAACATGCACTTTAAAACTTTTTCCTGGATTGTATAGCTTAACTATCATAACATAATAAGGCACCCATAAGTTATATGGGCCCAGCTCCTCCTAGCTAGAAGGACCCTAGTATGTGTAGCCACAGAAAGCAGAGGATGTACATATGCATAATAGGCGACTCTAATCTCCTGGCAGACCAAGATGTCTTAAGAATCCAAGAATGTGATATAATGTATAGATCTCAAACCTCCCAGTCATACAATAATAATAAAGGGGACTCAAACCACCCAGTCATTTAGACACCTATGTCGGCTACCATAGTCCAAGTATTGGTCCCTTCGGACCTCCACTTTCTTGACTCAACTGCATGACCCTCATCAAAGCCCAATTAAATCATTTATCACCCATGCCCATTCATTGAACCATAATACACATATAGCCATACACTGTTGGAATCACCATACCAACTACACTTGCAAGGTAATATCAACATGCCAAACCAATTATCATCACTTGAGGAATTCAAAAACCCCCTTGCTTCAATTATTTATTAGATCGGGGAATTACACAACCTCATAAGGTTCAATTAAAAATTATTATACTTTATTAACTTTTATATTATACAGTAGTTCAAGAGTATTTCAATGTGCATTCCTTTCATATTCAAAACCAATTTCACAATATGGGGATTAAGGTCATTAATAATTCATTTGTCAATACTCATAAAATTTGGGGAATTTATAATCCCCTAGTTTATTCACCATACCCATGAATCAAATTAGTTTCAAAACAACCATTTAAAACATAATGAATGCATAAACAAACATAAAACCTCACATAAACAACAATCATTCAAAACCCTCAACCCATGTTCAAAAACCAATATCAAAACTATATGGATAATACTTTAAAATAGATACTCTTAAGAAAATAAAAATTGGGAAAGAATAACGTACCTGAAAGATTCTTAATTATGGAGGACAACTCTTGAATTGACCACTAGATCCTCAACCTTGAGAGAATCCTAACTTTCTTTGCTTGAAGGAATTTGATAGTGTAAAGAGGGTTTTGATTTGTTAATATTTTGAAATAATCCCCTAAAGGTGTCTTATAGATGTGGGGTCTAAGTGTGAAAATAGGGAAATGTCCAAAGTTCCCTCAACTTAAAAACTGATAAATTATCGCCAATGACTATGGGTCATAAAATGACTCATAACGATACATTACAACTTATCACCATGAGTTGTAGCCAAGACATTGTCTTTAGGCATATAAACTATTGACCCTACAACTTGTCTCATCCGACTCATTAGCAGATCCTACGACTCATTGGGTCCTAGTCATCACAAGGACAACAACCCTTAAAACATACACTAGTTTGACAATTGTTGGGACATCATAACTCGTAATGAGTCTATATCACTAATTTGGAGCCAATCTTACTTCGAATAGAAAACTTAGCCATTGATACTGATCAGGAAACGTTTTGGGTCCTTACAACATAAAATGACACCCTAGGACTCGCAGGGTCAGTTGTAATAAACACAGTGAGTATAAAATTTTAGAAACTTTCAATGACCAAAAATCTGAGGTGTTACAGTAATCATGCTATGCAAAGGGGTTAAAGAAAAACACAAGAAATTTCGTGTTCCTACTTATGTAGGCATACTTGTGCTCTTCCCTACCCCTTAAATAGACAAAAATGTCAAAAATAAGTACGATTATAAAAAAGTCCAAATAAAGCATGAACACGTGGTGCATTAATTCCATAAATATTACTGGGGCAATAGTAGACCTAAAAGACAGCACCAAAAACTCATAATGGTTGTTACATGTCCTAGTAGTTGTCTTAGGGATCTCCTCTACCTAAATACTCAACTTATTATAGTGAGATCTTAAGTAAATCATAAAAAACACATCTACACCCTAAAGATGGTCAAATAAGTCATTGATATGGGGCTTATTGATAACTATTCTTTTGTTTCACCTTATTTAGCTACCTATATTCTATACACATGCACATAAAACCATCCTTATTCTTCAAAAATAGAAATAGAGCACCCCAAGGTGATATACTTGATGTTCCATACTTTTGATATTTAAAATAAAAAGAAATTATGAAAGTACTTAGATAGTCTTATTAGATATGATGTGCATTTGTGTTGATTTTGTGACAAAATAGAGTTTAGAGCCAACAATGAGAAAAAGGATAAAGAGTAACTGAGAAGCTACCTATGAGCTAACCTAAAGCTCATAGGTAGTACTACGATCCATAAGTGGACACGTATGTTGAGGTCCTAAAGATTTGGAAGATAGTTGACTTATTTTGATCCCTATGAAGCCTACCTACAAGCCATACATACAACCAACAACCCATAGGTTTCTTCATATATAGGTGTTCATGTAATACCCCGCAATTTTTTCTAGCTTAAAATCGTCGCAAAAATTAAAAGGAGTGGCTTCTAGAATAAGTGATGTTTAGTTCATGTGGAATTCTATAGATTTGGACTTTCCATGATATAAGAAATTGAATTAGCTTTCCAACGATATAAGATTTGCCTAAATCTAATAACTGGGTAAGAATTTATGGCTATTTAATGTCCCAATCGCAAAACACCATTAGTTAGACCCTTAGTGCGCCGCGGAGTAGTGTCAAATCCTAATTTTTATTTTCCAGTGTCCTTCCATGATATTGGAACATCGCGAAGAGCGCTAATTTCCTAGTTGTCAATTTCCAGAGGTCCAGCACGATAATGGCGCATCGTACCATGTGCCAAAATGGCATTCCATTGAAGCACCACGATGACTCTACGTCATGGAGTCTGTCCAATTTCCAGTTGTCATTTTCCAGTGAGCCACGACAAAGTGCCACATTGTGGTTGCCACCCAGATCGGGAAAATGTACATTTTTAGTTCCGTTTAAAAGTTTAAAGGGGGCATTTTGGTAAATTATCCAACCCCCAATCCATCCAAAAATAAAAAATTTATCATATTTGAGAGCACTTTATGCTCTATTCATCATTCTCTCTTAAACAAAAACCCTAAGGCTCATATTTCCTCTCCAAAAAACTCAAGAATTCCTCCATTAACTCTCCAAGATAAGTAAAGATTGAGGATTCCCAATACAAGAACACTAAGAACTCATCTCCAAAGCATCCCTAGGAATTCATGATTAGAGCATTTCATCAAAGATCATCAATTAAGGTATGTGTGGTTTGAACAAGGATAATTCTTTCATCCTTGTGCCCAAAACTTTATTTTATTTATAAATTTACTGCAATTTATATGATTTACCATAAAATTTAAGTTAGGGTCTATACCCATTATCATTCCTTGCAAGATTATGAGATTTTCCATGATTTGGAAGTTGAAATACATGATTATGTTTATGTTTCCATGCATATGGCTGAAATTTCCTGATTTTAAGATGATTTATGAATGTTTACATTATAAAGTTTGAGTTTTAGATGTTTCAACATGAGATTGATGCTTGGGTCAATAGAACCCACTTAAAGATTGTTGTTTCAAGAATGTTTGTGCTATAATAACCCCATGACTACATTATTTTCAAATTTTAGATAAAGAATTCACTTTATTTTAGAAGACTTGAGATTTAAAGAAAAACAAAGCATAGTTGGCTTTCTGTGCACCTTTGTGTAAATTTTAAAGTGGATTTCTTAAGATTTTATGCATGAGATTGGGCATAGTGCTTAGCACTAATATTGGTAAGTTACTACGATTTCATACCCCAGAACTATGTGCCACCGTAGGTATAGATTATCGTATTTTTACCACTTCTACGTGGATGACTCAGATTGTGATCACACAAATTAAAATGTTCTATTCCGATAGAAAAGGTAGAATAGACCTACCTAATGGGGGCCATTCGTGGGACTCCGTGGATGCTCACATGGTGTATTATCGATTATAAAAACCTCCCAAAAGATGTCCCCCATTCTTAAATAGTTTATTGATTTAAAGACTTAAGATATACAAAATAAGTTTTCAGACTTCACTTAGCCTACGTGATATAAGAAATAGAATAGAATTACAGATTTCAAAACTAAGTGTGATGAATCACAAGATTTAGATTACATGTTTTATTATTCATGCTTTACATCCAAATTTTAGACTATTCAAGCCTAAGTAAGTCACTTACATTAGTATGCAAGATTTTATAAGTTGTGATGATATTATTTACTTATTGCATGCACCCTCATATACTCAGTACATCATCAAAGTACTAATCCATATGTATGTCTATGTGCTACATTATCTTATAATGAAGGTTTAGGTACTCAGTCTCAGCAGCGTGATATGATTTTCGAGCATCTCTACTAAATTCCTACAATTGGCGAGTCCTCATAGTTTGGGTACTTAGTTTCTTATACTTTTAGTTTATTAGTAGATGTTTTTCATTTTATTTTCAGATAGTTTAAGTCAATTGGGGCCTATCCTAATGACTCTCTAAATTCAGATAGTAGAGGCTTGTTAGACTACTAGTTTCAGTTTTAGACCTTTGATTCAGTATTAAGATTTTTTGTATTAGAGTAGAAATGGTGAATATTATGGGAGCAAGAGTCAGATCTTCTAAACATGATGAGCTTGATTTTGAGTAGAAAGTGAAGTACTTAGATAAAAAGATGGAGAGTTTCTGAGCCAAGGGTCTAATCAAGATACTTGGAACTCAACGTAAGAGAATCAAGATTGAAACTCCTATGAAGAAGGAATAGGTACAGGAGTAGAGAGTGTGATAGTGAATAGGGTAAAAAGGATAATTACAAGAAGAAGAGTAGTCTTTATGTTCCACCAGGGAACTGTGATGCTAACTCAAGAATAGAAGAATTGCTTGCTAAGCTGGTTAATGGTTTAGAGAACTAACAGATTTGCCTTAGGGATATTAAGGAAGACATATCAGTATTGAGAAATAAAGTAGAATCATATGCCACTATTATTAAGTAGTTGAGAAATAGTTGGGGAAGATGTCTACTATATTGAATCAATATCATTCGATTACTCAGCCTAGAAATGCTATTCTGAATCCAAATAATGACAATCACTACCTAGTCATCACCACTCAGAGTGGTAAAAGACTTTTGATCCACCTATATTATGGTTGATGAGGTAAGGAATAATACTATATATATTGATGAGACACCTAAAATTGAAACTAAGAAGTTGATAAGTAATGGAGAGACATTGCATAAATTGACAAATTTAGAGAAATGAGCTGATAATGATAAAAAAAAAGGGGAAAAAGGTCATACCATTGTTGAAACCTATTACACGTCCTCCCCCGCCTCTTTCTCAAAGGTTGAAAAAGAAAGTAAAAAAAGGAAAATATCAAAAATTCATTTCGATATTAAAGCAATTATCTGTTAACATACCTCTTACAGAAACTTTATAGTAGATGCTTGGTTATACAAAATTCTTGAAGGATTTAGTGACTAAGAAAAAGATGGTGAGTTTTAAGCCTATTGATATTATGCATCACTGCAGTATTGTTGTCTCGCAATATTTTTTAAAGAAGGAGTATCCCAGAGCTTTGACTATTCCTTGTACTATTGGGTCCTTAAGTTTTTCACAAGAATTAAGTAATTTTGAGGTAACATTAATCTAGTGCCACTAGTTGTATGTCGACCTCTATAAGACTATTGATGACTGATTGTATTGTAAAAAATCGATTGGTATATTATCTAATATATTAGTGAAGGTATCTTCTTTCATATTAATAGCCAACTTTGTGATTCTTAATTACGAGATAGATTTTGATGCCCCTATCATCGTAGAAAACCCTTTTATAACCATGAGTAGGGCATTTGTTGACATGGATATGGGAAACATAAAATTCAAGATTAATGATGAACATACCACTTTCAATATGTGTGAATCAATGAGACAACCAAAGGATATATTGCTAGTTTCTGTGATAGACAACGTAGATAAAGATGTGGTGCTTGTACCCATTGGGAAGAGACTTGGTGCCGAGGCTTTGACGAAAGTGATCATGAATTTTGATAGAAGTAATGTAAATTAGTATAATGAGATGGTGAGTGCACCTGTTGAAAGAGGTTCTTATACTTATGCACTAAATAAGTTAGATCTTGATTTGAAGAATAGAGAAACCTCACCAGCTCATCCATCTTTTGAGGAGCCACCAGTTTTGGATATGAAATTCCTTCCCTAGAGTTTACTTTATGCATTCTTGGGGGTCAATAATACCTTATCAATTATTATTGCAGCTAATTTCTAAGATTTGTATGTTGAGTCCTAGATTTTAGAAAAGTTTTAATGGGCTATATCGCTAATATTATCAGAATTCCACCAAAAATTTGCACTCATAAGATTTATATTGACTAAAGTATGTGCCTAGCATTACACATCAATGTTATCTAAATCCACCTAAGAAAGAGGTGGTGAAAAAAAAAGATTATTAAGTGGTTAGATATAGGTGTGGTTTATGCTATTGCTGATAAAAAGTGGGTGAGCTCGGTTCAGTGTGTGCCAAAAAAAAATGGGATCACTTTGGTCCCCAATAAGAAGAACGAGTTAGGTCCTATGAGACCAGTCATTGTATGGCGAGTGTGCATGAATTACCGAGAGTTGAATACTTGGATGTAGAAGGAAAACTTTTCTATGCCATTTATGGACTAGATGTTTAACTGTCTTGTAGGTAGAGGATTGTATTATTTTCTTGATGGTTATTTGGGGTATAATCATAATTCTATAGCCCCCTAAGACCGAAATAAGACCAATTTCACTTGTCCAAATGGTACGTTTGGATTTTAGAGGATGCCTTTTGGTCTTTCTAATGCTCCCACCACTTTTCAGTGTTGCATGATATCTATCTTTTCTTATATAGTGAAGGATATTCATGGATGATTTCTATATTTTTGGAGACTCTTTTATGACTGTTTATCTGACTTGGCTAATGCACTGCAAAGATGTAAAGAGTGCAACCTATTTCTAAATTGGGAGATGTGTCACTTCATGGTTAAAAAGGGAGTCATTCTTGGGCAAGAAATTTCAAAAAAAAGGGATAGAGATTGATATGATTAAAATTGAGGTGATTGAAAAATTGCCTCCACTAATTTCTCTAAACGGTATTCAGAGTTTCTTAGGTCATGTGGGTTTTTATAAGTGATTCTTAGAGGAATACTCTAAGATTTATAATCCATATGCAAGCTTTTAGAGAAGGAGGTGATGTTTGTTTCAGATGATTCCTGTCTCAAGGATTTTTTGTGCCTTAAAGACATGTTGATAACAACTCCTATTATTTTTTCTCTAGATTAGACCCTTCCATTTTAGGTGATATCTGACACCAGTGGTATATGTGTAGGAGCTATCCTAGGCTGAAGACGTGAGAAGATAATTTATCCTATGTATTATTCCAGCAAAGCACTTAACCCATCATAAAAAATTACATAGTTATTAAACAAGAGTTTCTTGTGGTGGTGTTTGCTTTTGAGAAGTTTCGATCCTATTTGATTGGTACCAAAGTCATTGTGCACAATGATCATACTGATCTTAGGTACCTAATAGAGAAGAAGGATGCTTAACCTAGATCGATCCAATGGGTACTATTACTACAAGAATTTGTCTTTGAGGTTAAGGATAGAAAGGGCCTAGAAAATAAGGTTGCCGACCATCTATCCCACCTAGAAAATGAGGCGATGATTAAGCTAGGAGATGATATTGAGATTGATGACACTCTTTTAGATGAGCATGCCTTAGCATCATCACAAAACTTAATATCTTAGTTTGTTGACTTTGCCAATTATTTGGCAAGTGACCTCATTCTAGAAGACATGTCATTTCTGTAGCAAAAATGATTTATGCATAAGGTACGAAAGTTATTTTGGGTTGAGCCTTACATATATCATGTGTGTCTTGATGGTGTGGTTTGGAGGTATATTCCCATAGTTGAGATAATAGGTATTCTGGAAGTCTTCCATTCATCTCCAACTAGGTGTCACCATGGAGGTACTTGCACTACCCACAAAATTGCAAAATATTGTTACTATTGGTTGATGATTTATAAAAATGCATAAGACTATGCTTCATCCTATGAACATTGCCAAAGTCAGGGTGATATCTCATGAAAGCATGAGCTTTCATGACACCTATGCTTGAGTTTGAAATATTTCATTTATGGGGTTTTAATTTCATTGGTCCATTTGTGAGTTCACATGGTATGAAGTACATCTTGATGGCTGTTGACTATGTGTATAAGTGGGTAGAAGCCATTGCATTTCCTAATAATGAAGGTTGAAGTGTCATATCATTTTTTAAGAACAATATTTTCTTTCAATTTGGTTCTCCACGAGCTATAATCAGTGATGGTGAGTCCTATTTTTACAACTGTTTGTTCAAAGCCCTATTAGAGAAATATGGAGTGAAAGATAAGGTGGCAATACCTTACCATTTTAGAAACAAGTGGGCAGGTTGAGGTCTCCAACTGGGAGATGAAGTCCATTTTGGAAAATATTGTGAATGCCAACCAGACTAACAAGTCAAAAAAGTTAGATGATGCACTTTAGGCTTACCAGATAGCTTACAAAACGCCCATAGATGCCTTCCTTTATCATCTGTGTATGGTAAGGCATGCCACTTGCTGGTTTAACTTGAGCATAAGGTACTATGGGAATTTAATGGGTATTGAAGAAGCTTAAATTTTAGAGAAGCGATGTAGGACACTTGAGATTGGAAAAAATGAATAAGTTACATGAGTTTCGCCTTTGTGCTTATGATAGTTAAATCTTGTTTCAAGAGAAGACTAAAATATACCATGACACGAAGATTTAGAAAAAGGTATTCCAACCTAGTGATGTGCTCTTGTTGTATATTTTGAGACTTTGGTTGTTTCCTAGAAGTCTAGGTAGTCTAGACCATTCACCATTGTAAAAGTATTTCCACTAAGTGCAATTGAGCTACATAAAGATGTGGATTCCCTATTCAATGGGAATGGGTGTAGTGTTAAGCATTACATAGAAAGTATAGAGGAGTTGAAAGTGTGAAAGAATGTTATCTTTGGAGAAGTATATGGTTCCAAGGGCACTGAGTCATGCCATGATGTTAAATCAGGCATTGTATCGGAGGCATCCCATGGGCTTGTTGGTGAAGTCTTAGGTCCCAACATAGACACATCATACCATAATGTTAAATCAAACATATCTTGGGAGGAAATCCAAGGTTTTAGAATTTACCTTGTTTTGGTTTTGATACAAAATCAATCTACGAAAATGAAAACTAAACTAAGATACGAATACAAAAGATAAAGATAAATAGAAAGCAAGTAAGTAGATAGACTCAATGAGAGAATGAATAGAAAACCAATGGTATATCAAACCCCTAACCCTCTATTCAATATCAATAAAAGCACCTAAATCTTATGTAGACCTCAAGGGAATTGGATGCCCGAGCAACCCACATTTCTAAATGAAGTTTCAACAAAAGCTATTCCATGCTTACCTCACACTGTTATAAGAGTATACATACATAATTATTCAAAATATACTTACTAAAATGAAATAAGGTCCCATTTATAGTGTAGGTTAATTATTACATATTATAGGCCTAAAAGTGACCTATTTAGGAAAGACAAAGCTTAAAAGCTCATTAAACATTTACTTGAGCTTTTCTAGAGCATATGGGACATACATGGGGTGCATAGTAGGCTATTCTAACCTGCTCTTATAGATCTAGAGAAGGTTGGGTGCGCCTCCAAAGTAGATGGGGCACAGGTCCTCTTTTGGAGGCCTTCTAGCTAAAAAACCCTAGTTTTTGTACATTAGAAAATTTTTTGGAATTCTGATCTCTGGACCCAATATGACTCATGGATACAAGCCGTATGTTGGGGTATGAATGGTATGGTCTAGTCGTATGGTGACCAGTCTTGCTTGGTGGGATGGATGTTGGTCACTGGAATAGGTACGACTTGGTACGAGTCATATGGTTGGATATAGACCATTTGGCTCCTTCACTTAACCTTAGAATTTTAACTTAAGTTGAATCTGAGTATGAGTTGCTCACCAGGTGTCATAAGCCATTGTATGAGTTGTACCAGAGACTTGTATGGTAGACAGTGTTCAAACCTTCTGTGATTCTATCTTGCCAGGAATACGGGTGAAGGGTACGAATTGCATGCTATCAATACAACTTAGGTAGGATGAGTCATAGAATGGATAGTGTTAGGTCTAAGGGTTGAGGCTTAGGGTAGGTGGGTACCACTCGTATCAAAAGGTATGACTCATGAGGGCTAGTCGTACCCCTATAACGGGATTTTGTGTAACTTAACTGAGGGTATTTTGGAAATTTCCCTACTTACCCTAATAAGGCTCCACGACTTCTAACTTACTTGGGAGGCTATTTACCCTATTATTCTATTGATTAATACTTAGAAACTTCTCCTAAACACTCTATAATTCTCTTAAGAAATTTTGGGCAAGAAAGCTAGGACTATAGGACTAAATTAGGGATCTTGTTGGCGGTTTCTCTCCATATACTTCGTCAATTATGACATGTTCTATTCCCTCATTGTTAGTTCCAATTAAGGCATAATCTTATACAATGTTTTTATCATTTGAGTGTTGTATGATTTTGGGTTCTCAAATATGATTTGCGAGTTTTGGTTATAAATACTTGGTTATGCTTTTCCTATGTCTTAATTATGCTTTTATATGCATTAATGGTGGTTTTGGATAATTGGTTTCATGGTAATGATTCTCTTAAAATGGACTTTTGTTTTGGAAATACTATGCCCCCAATGTGTTTGATAAAATGTCTATAACAATGTTTTTACTATAATATTGGTTTTTTAATGGAAATTATGAATGGTTCAAAATTGGTAATGGAACCCTAAGTGATATAAATGGTTTAAATGGCTTTAAATTGACTGTAAATGACTTGGTGGCCATGGTTTTTGTTAATTAGAAATCATGAAGCGTACATCGAATTCCTTAAACCTATATATAGTTGGTTATGAACAAAACTTGCAAATTATTATTGGTATGACAACACCATTACTAATGGCCTTGGTTAGTAAATGGTTAATGGATTGGCGTGGTAATAGTTTTAATTGAGAAATAATGACGGGGTGTATAGCAAAGCCATGGAAGGTGAAAGTCTTGGGAGGGGGGGTAAAACTGGAAACTCATATTTGCCGATGTGAGTTTTGGTCGAAGTGACCGTTTGCATTATGTCACACTTTATATTTAAGGGATGTACTAGTGATCCCATGTTTTCTTCCCTAGTCATTCGGATTCACATATTAGGGCCCTTTCAGCAAGTGGATCTGAACATATATAACTCATAGGTGGTTTAGGACAGCAAAGCTACACAACCCAGGTAAAGGTTTTAATGGAATGCTAAACCCGGTTCCCTTTCCTGGCATATATGTATATATATTTATATGGTTTGTGTGAATATAAATGGTTTTTCTTAGTTTTATTAATGGAATTATTTTGTCTTTAGCCTAAATTCATGCTAGCATTCACATGCTAACCCATCATCAGACGGTTATATTTCCACAGTATGCAGGAACCGGCTGTTCTACTCCTCCTACATAGTGATGGATGTGGGGACAGATGTTGGATTGATGTGGTGATCTTCTATCTTTCTAGAAGGATACATTTCATTAGGTGGATATTTTTAAACTTTTCAATTTATTTATGGATATTGGTTTTGGCTTTAGTTGGGAGAATGTCCGAATTAGATATTCTTACTCTTTTGATTAGAGGCATTGTGGTACTGCTATGGGTCAGAAGGGGCGGGATCAATATTGGATCTATCCTTAATATTGGCATTGGTATTGGGTATAACATCATTTAACATAATTTCTCACTATTCCATCATATTTTATTTTGGGATTAATCATATTATGTTTTGTAACTCTTGGTTATGGCCTTTGGTTCGGTATTGGTTTTCTTGGTTGTTTGGTTGGTATAGTTTGGGGGACAGGATGACTTCTTAGGTTTGGTCTAGGAATAGACCTATCCCAAAGTTAGTCATTTTCTAGTTATGCTATCTTGTTATATGTTCGGTGCTCAGCCGAATCAAGGCATGCAAATATGGTTGGGTTGGGTAGTTGGTACTATGTCCTGGTTGGACTTGGGATGACCATTATAATAAGGCCCTGGGTCAGGTCGTGTCACTAGCCCCGTCTTGCCTTACCTTGGCTTCTTTAACATCCCTTGATTATTTTTAATCATCATAATCATCCAATTGGTACCTTTTGATAGCACTAAGGGGTTATTAAGTACCTCTTGACCTATAAGTATCCTCTCTAATGATTCGGAGGACATTTGAATTGTATCATTCTCTCCCTCCTAAAGAAGATTTATCCTCTAATATACAACCCTTAAACACATGAGAATAACACACAACCAATATTTTCTTGAAGCGAGATCGTTATAAAAATGGTTAAAATCAAAACATCCATGCCAAGGAGACACCCATTTCTTATATAACCAAATATCTTTAAGTCAACAAAAGAGAATTCATTATTTAAGGTTCAACGGAGTTGGATATAATAAGAATTATGAAACTAGGAAACTAATAAAGATATAAAACACAAATGTTTCATTATTTCACCAAAAGACCATACCCAAGAACTCCTACCTCTATCTAAAACTAATCCAACATCTTCATGGACGTCATCAAATGCAAAGAGGTAGTAAAGAAAGCTATGATGAAGAGGATTCCCATCCAAGATGTTTCCATATTTATGAGTATCCATGTACTAAAGAAAGCTAGGAGTTAAGTCACTTGAAGTTGTATAAACTAAGAATAGAGTCAATTCATTGGGATGCACATCACCCTTCCTTACAAGACAACCTATGTTCATGCAAAATGCATTTTCAACAAAAACATGGTCAACATCATAAGCAAAAATATATAATAGAAAAGAGTTAAGGACACCATTTTCATCTAAACTAACCTCAAACATGAGTTTGCAATAATATGAGACAAGACAAGTGAAGCACATCACATCTTTTCTATTCAAGAAACTTCCCACAAGAAGTGTATTCCCCAACAGAATCATGTTATTAGAGGAATTTGAGAATCCATGAGAAACCAATTCACTCCAAATCAAAAGGTATACCTAATAAGTTGGGTAACTTCTTCTAATGGAACTTAGCATACTCCTAAGAGTCCTTCCTATTACTTTAACTTCTCCGACCACATAAGTGTGACAAGGATTTGGAAACAGAAGTTGTACATCCAGTACACACCAAGGACTCTTCCTAAAGAAACAAATAGATTTTACATTTAGATTTCCACGCCCACACAATACAAGCACCAAATGCAAACTCCTTAAAAAAATATTGGAAACACTAATTCTCTCGTGATATGACATGATATCAAACAAATTCAAAGGTCTTGCCAATATGATAAAAATATCATCATGGCTCCAAGGATCACTAGGAATAGGAGTACGTAGGTATATACATTATAAATGATGACTTGAACTTGTCACTTTTACTCCATAGGTGCTTTATAAGGACCTTTAAACTTAGGCTCATGAGGGGTTTCCTTTGAATCCTCCTTTGGAAGAATTGGCTCATAAACCTCATTCAATTCAATCCTTTTCTCAACATCTCATTTAACACTTTTCTTGAGACAATTTCATCTCCTATTTCATAGCTTCTTCTTCCTCTTCAGTCTCAACTTAATAGGTTGATTTGTGGTTCTTGGTTTTGTGGAGCTTATTAGGGGATCTAATTGAATTGGGGTTGTAGTTGACAAATGGGATTTTGGTTATTCGGGTAAGTAATTGCTTTGATGATGGGTTATTGTATTTGCCTCGGTGGATTGAGCATTTGGTAAAGTGCTTACGGAGTTATAGTAGTGGAGGTATTAGGAGTATGTCCACTAAAGGAAGCTTGATAGTTTTGAGGTTCTGCGTGGGTGTGAATCTAGACGAATTTCCAAAGAATCCATCCTCCTTAAGAGAGAGATTTCCATTCCTTTCATTCTCCCTTCAAGAGATCCACACCGGCTATCCATAACATTAACATCTTGTTTCACACTCAGTATAGCCGCCATTATAGCTTCAAAGTTTATCTCTCCCAAAGAATTTGGGATATATTTTCTTATTGCTATTATACCAACAAAAGAAATACTAAAAAATAAAAACAACATACAAGTTAAAGTTAAGAAATAAACTTCACAAGATCTCAAAGTTCAGACCTTTAGTTAATTACTCAATTGACGTCGTAAGCATTGATAGATCATTTATACTCTAATGAGAATACTTAGTACCAATTGTGGCTTGAGCTTAGAATAGATTATTATTTTAAATGGCTCAAATAAAAAAATATGTATAAACTTGAGTAAAGAAATTACACAAATTTAACAGAGAAAATCATTAATGGAATAGGATAATGAAAGAAATAGGACTCAAGAACTAATCAGTCAACTTAGTAGATGACATACTAGTTGATGAATAGTTTGAGAATAAAAAGAAGATATTACGAATCAAGAAATTGAAATGGGGAGAATAAGACCTTGAGAAATGGAGTAATTAAAGTATTGAAATGAGTTTGAAAACTTGATTGGCCATTGGTTTTTTTATCTATGCTGGGACTGTGTTGGTTTGCGTTTGGGGACTTGCTTCATTAGGTCTAGTGCACACTTGGTGAAGGACTGATGCACCTTGGTGTTTTCTCACTGGTTTGAGCTGCGCTAAGGATGCTGCATCAAATTAGCTGCATATCTGGCATATGTCAAGAACACCTCACCCGCCTAAGAAGCTAGCAATGTATTGTTTGTACCTCAAATGATCCCCCCATTTTTTTGCCTCTTTGGAATATTATTTAGGATCTTCAAAAGGTGCTTTGTATTAACACTTTTGTACACATTTTTCTTCTATTTTTAGGATCAAACACAGACTTTTTGAAGAAAATTCAAGATTAACATAATAATTATCTCAAGAATACCAAGAACATCAATTTTTCTAACTTTTTCTCCCAAGCTTAAAATGAGTTGAAATTTTGAACATAGGTACTTCTTACCATTCTAAACTCATTCCAAACATCAATTTTCATAATTTCTTTACCAAGTTTTCCATAATTTTAGCCCACTTCTATTTTTTTAAGTCCAAGTGTTCAACAATGATAGCTCATTCAATATGACTCTGTGTTTGCTCAAATTTGAAATCTACACTCCTATAGTGTTAGCGAACACAAAACTAACACTAGAAACACAGGAAAAACAAAAAATAAAAAATTCAAAATTGGACCTAAGAACAAAAATATGAATAGTAACTTCTTTTGTGATTTTTCAATTTTCTAAGACGGCTAAACCCAAGATTGACTTCGTGGGAACGAAATCAAGCTCGGCTCCAAAACAAAATGATATATAAACAATCTGCAGAAATGAAGAGTAAACTATGATATGAATACAAAAGATAAAGATAGATAGAGAGCATGTAAATAGATTGACACAGTGAGAGAATGAATAGAAAAATATGGGTATGTCAAACACTAATGTCACGACCTGATTTACGAGTCATGATGGCACATACTAAATCCCTCTTGTAGGTAAGCCGAATAGTAACCTAAAGCTATTCACAATGGATCAACTCAATGGAAATTGCCCCAAAAGGGCAAATTAGACAACTTAACTCAATGAATAAGAAAGACAATAGAAAAAGTCTAAAAGATAACCATAATATATACAACTATCCCATGACCTGGCTGAGCCAGTATAAGAGGTTCCTTTAAATACAACCAAGTCTAAAATAGTCAGTACAATCCTGTCTCAAAACTATATACTAGACATAGATAGATAGAAGAAAATGGGGAAACTCCAACACAAAGAGCTCACCTATCTCCAGAATCTAACACAGCATGATCCTCAAATCAACAACGGCAACTAGTTCTTGGATCTGCACCAAAAAGGTCAGAAGTGTAGTTTGAGTACAAAAATCAAGGGTACTTAGTAGGCATCATCGGCTGACTGAGTTAAATCATGATTGAATATGATATAATGCAAGATAACATAACTAAGTCAAGGAAGAAACAAGCCTGAATCAACTCTAACATTGTTGTGCATAAAAAAGTAAATAACTAGAATAATAACATACCATAAAGGATCAACAAATATGATTATGACTACCGAATTGTCCCCCATAAGTAATAAGTATGGTAAAGTAAATAACCCAACGTAGGACCCCATAATCCTGAAGGGTACACACACAAGGATAGACTAACCTGAACCACCATTATTTACTAACTCTCAGAGCATCAATATCATCCTCAATAACCTATCTCATAAGCATCAATAACATCGATATAATGTCACTAATATATGATAAATATCATAGCAATATCCGTGCTCAAACTGCTAAGTATACCATTATATCATTAGCAATATCTGGACTTGAACCAGTAAGTATATCATCAATATTATAATCATTATGTGGACTCCAAGTGGCAATTTAAACTCAATATCATAAATAATATCATAATTACTAGCATAATCGATAACATAATCACTAGCAGAATCAATAAGCCTCAACTCTTAATATTCAACCCATCACTACCATCAAGTGACAAAGTTTATCAATATTACCTCAATAAGCAATTTCAAGATTTACAACAAGAGTATAAAAGGTTTTCAATAGCTAACATCAATCTTGGCCTAAGGTGGGTCAAAATGCCCACTTAAAAATCCCTAAAATCCACTACTAGGCATTTTCTACCCCAGACTAGGCTAAGGTATCTAAATCCACTTTTAGATGTCAAACAAGCCTTAATTAGCCTTAAGATGGAAATTCTACCCATGATCTAAGAAACTAAGACCATCCTCCTAAATTATAGTTTTTGAATCGCCTAAAAGGTCATACTAACCCAATTATAGTCAATTTGATAACCAACACCTAAAACCCATCCCAAATCTAACATAATATCATAAACAGACTTTGACATTCTTAATATAAGAAGAGGGGAAAACCTAGAATACCTAGACATCGAAGAAAGCTGAAAGAGTGCACTAAAACACCGACTTTCCCTTTCAAGAAGCTTCAGCAAGATGCTATGCTATCAAAATCCCAATCTACTCATCAACACAAGAATAATGATACATATATTGTACTTTTATGCTATGGGTACAAAAATCACACAAAACTCCCATATGGGTTATTCATAAGAAAATCATGTTTTTGAAACCAACCTAACATCCCTCATGCTCAAGGAGTAATTACCCTTAAAAATGGGTGAAATCCTAGCTAATTGGGGCTAAAATAAAGCCAACAAGGTTTAGATATTTTGAACAAGAAATGAAAAAATCTACTATGAAATTAGAAAAATCTTACCACAAATTCAAAAGATAATCGCGTAATAATCATTACCCAAACTCCCAAATCACCCACAAGCTCTAATCACAAGTTTATGCACTTTTTAGGGTTTAAGTCTCAAGAGAATGGATGAATAAATAGGCAAAAACAAGTTGAAAAGGGTCAATTATACCCATCCTAGTTATTCGGGTTTCACTATCACAACCCGAAACCTCGCGATTGACATATCTTGAGGATGCCAAAGAAAGTCACATTCACGGTATATGCCAATGATCACGACACATGCTGGCATACCAAGGGTATCACAATTACGACCCCTGGCATTCCTATTGGAGATTGCACCAAATACAATTGAGACATAATTTCTATATGTCTACCAACCCTGGAGATTCATCCAAAATCTTGTATACGTAAATGGACTATTCCACCATATCAAATTTATCATTCCGGGGACATAATAGCATAGTTGAAATTTCTATCTAAAGTCATTTTGACTAAAAGTGGGTCCTACATTCAAATTTCATTTTCTTGACTTACCAACCAATAGGTTAAATTAGCTCAGGTGCCTCAAGACCTAAACCAAGAGTCCCCCAAGCCTAAAATCAATATTTCATATTTGTTGGAATAGTCAAAATTGGCATACGAGGTTATTTGAATGAAGTTTTTACCGGTAGCTAGTTTGAACAAACTAAGGCTTAAAAATAGGGAATTGTCTCTAAAAGCCAAACAAACTGCTTGGTAACCAAACTGTCAGTCCTAGAAAGTCATAAATGACTTGGGAAAGCTACTAAGAAGCTCTAACAATGAAAATAAGTAGAAATACGAAAAATAACTAGAAGCGTCATTAAAATATCCACTACAGAAAGGATTTCATCTTCAAAAGTCCAGAATTAGGATATTCATTAAGTCTTGAACAGGAGAGGATACTGAGTTCATATTTTTTTCTCGATCTCCCAAGTATCCTTCTCTACTAGGCGGTGCCTCCACTGATCCTTAACTACAAGAAATTCTCTAATGAGCAATTGTCTGACTGTAACGACCCGAAATAACCTCTTAAGATGTCATATGGTGCCTCGAGCTACAAGTAGCCCCAAGCTAACCCATAGAGCCGGTTCCTGCTGATAACCATTAATTCAAGGAGAAAGTTTGAATTCAAACACTAGCACATCCACGTTTGTAGAAGGGAAAAAAAAAGGGGTACTCGGTCCATATGGTCATGATAAAGAAATCCCAACAAAACCACAATCTACCAAATAGTCTGATAAAACCTCTACAAATCCTAATCTAGAGAGTGATGGGACAGTCCCCCAACTAGCTCGGGATAAACTACAGGTAACAAAATAGTCTTTTAGTCCCTGGAATATTTGAAGATCGGTCCTTGAACCAAGAGGACTCACCACTGTAGAAAATGTATGCGAGGTACTCGGAGATCACGGATGAGGCTGGAACTAAGCACCTAAACCTACATTATGAGACAATGTAGCACATAGACATATATGTGGATCATTACTTGGGAATATACTGAGTATGTGGGGGTGAATGTATGTATATAAAATAGTATCAATTTTCTTCATTCAAATAATGTATGCAATATGAGATGACTCACATGGCTTGAATAAGAATGAAATATAAAATTCATAAGTCATATAAGATGAGGCATATTAAACAAATCTCGTGAGTCATCATTCTTCAACCTCAAAACCAAAAATCTTCTCTTATTCTCAATACTTAAGGCAAAAAGGGCTTTAGACAGCACCATCAACTCATGCATATGGGATGGTGGGTAAAACAATATTTAATGTTTAAGATTTTATATCTCTTCAAACTCAAATACTAGAAATATGACCTCATGAGATTTTAGACCATAAGTAGAGGCATATCATGCAAGTTAGGAAAATATCTCATTTTAAGCTTTAGTAGAAATCATCTATCTCAAGGCAAAATACTCTAGTTTAGTAAAAATAGTTCATAGGAGGGAAAATACCTTAGTTTGAAAAAAAGTAGTTAATTTCAAGTTTAAAAGGGCAAGGAAGGTTCTCATAACTGACATAAACCATACGAGCTACATGGAGTCCAATGTTTTTTCCACCTAAGGAAGAGACCCCACTTTGGGGAGGAGCGTTATACTTTTGCTAGGGAGTATAACCTGGGTTTAGTGATCACTAAACGAAACTCGGCCTCGGGCCTAATCATAATTATCATAAAGTTGGCCTCAGGCCCAACCTACGGTGGCATGTAGTTTTGGGGTAAGAAATCATAGTGACTTATCCGTTCGGTGCTAAATACTACTCCCTTTAGATTATTTGCGCTCATCTCATAATAATCTACTTTTACAATAATCTAATGGTTCACCACGAACCTAATGATCAAATCGATAATCTCATGTAGTGAAGTGGATTTCAAAGATCAAGGACCATTATGTCAATTCATTTCTCAATCATCTCAAAATACTCAAATCATGGGGGCTTATAGCACATGAGTTCATATATTCACAAGTCTCAAATAGGGCTTTCTAACCAATAGTTCAATATCAAGTTAAAGTTCGTCAAAAGCAGAATAAATAGCATATAGATTCATATATGGAAATCTAGGAATTTCAGTAATTTATCTCAAGTCTCAATTTAGTCATATGCTTCAATATCTCAAACATTGCAAACATTAACTTCTCATGGAGTAAAATCATAGGGTTTATTCCCATCTGTAATTTCTCAAGAAAACATGCAAAAATCATTTCATTTGACTCTTAATTCATGGGGAATATCAAGATAATGCATTCAATAATAATGGGTGAAAACCCCCGATTCAATTTCATGTAAAACCTCATAGATTTCAAGAAAATCATGATGTAAATAAACCTTTTGGGCACAAGGGTGAAAGGGATACCCTTGTTCAAAATCCCACATACCTTAGATTAGGAGATTGGATAAACAAGTTTCCTCTAAACTTCCTCTTCTTACTCTTGGGAGAGGGTTCTTGAAGTCTTTAAACTTTGGAGATTCAATTCTCAACTCACTAGCATAATCTTTGGTGAGTTCTTAGATTTCTTGGGGAAGAATTCTTGCTTTGATATGATTTGGAGGAGAAAACCCTAGCCCTTAAGTGTTAGAGATGAGCAAATAAGGCCAGCTAGTTCATCTAGAATATATATGAGGGTTTAAAAGAGTAGAAAGGACCGAAATACCCTTTTAAAAATGAGTTAAAATTTTTTGGTCGGGGTCTGCGATGGTCGAAATGATGGTCCGTCGGAAGTTTGATGGTTTGCCAGATCATCCATCGCTTGAGGGCTAAAAAGGGAACACACTGCCTCAATGCGATGGTCGAAATGCCAGTCCATCAAAAGTTTGATGGTCCGTCAGATCGTCCATCGCACGAGGGCCAGGATAAGGCCTACTGTCTCCTCTCGATGGTCACCGCGATGGTCTGTCGAATTTTTTGTGGTTCACCATTTTGGCCGTCGCACGATGGCTAGAAAAGGAGTCACTACCTTGGTTTGACGGGATGATTGAAAGTTCGTCAAAGATTTGACAGTCCGTCGGATCGACCGTCAAACCTAGGCGATTCCGACAATGCTTAGGAAAATAGCCATAACTTCTCACCCCGATACCAAATTTTGATGAAATTGGTATTGTTGGAAAGCTAACTCAATTTTCCACACCATAGGAAGTCATTTTTAGGAAAATTCTACAAGGTTAAAACACTAATCAATTAGGGAGTCCTTTCTCAAACCCTTAGGGCCAGAAATACACTTCATTCGACACGCATCCAAGGTTCAAACTACGAGAGAACTTTGCGGGGTCTTACAATATCTCCCCCTTGGGAACATTCATCCTCGAATGCGCTAGTTAGGCTACGGGTACAGGAAAAATAGAGTACGCATAGCTGAAACAATTACTAAACGGTTCCAGATCTTTCTAAACTCATGACCACTCCGGATATTGCAAGAAACCATACAAGGATGGATGCATAGCTAAACTTTAGATAAGAAAGGTTGAATTGAAGAAGAATAGTACCTTTGGATTGATCTGAACTTGCGGAAAAGAGGTGTGCGTATTTGGCTCGCATGTCTGCTTCTGCCTCCCAAGTAGCACCCTCGACAGATTAGTTCCACCATAAAACCTTGACCAAGGGAACTTCTTTGTTCCTGAGTCTATGGATCTAAAAATCTAGGATCTCCATGGGAATCACATCGAAGGAAAGACTATCATGAATATTGATACTCTTTGAAGGATCAACCACAATACAATCACCAATATGCATCTTGAGCATGGAGACATGAAAGATAGGGTAAACGGCGGACAACTCTGAGGGAAACTCAACCTCATATGCTACCTTGCTAACACGGCTAAAGACTCTATACGGTCTAATATAACAAGGATTCAGCTTCCCCTATTACCAAATCTTTCCACCCCTTTCATGGGTGAAATCTTCAAGTACACCAAATCACGTACCTCAAACTCAAGATCTATCCTCCTCACATTGGCATAAGACTTTTAACAACTTTGAGTTGTCTTTAACCTTTCTCTAATCAACTTAAATTTCTCCATAGCTTCAAACACTGCATCATGTCCAATCACGGCCGCCTCACCCATTTTGAACCAACCCACGGGCGATCTACACCTCCTACCATACAAGGCCTCAAATGGTGCCATCTCAGTGCTAGCAAGGAAACTCTTATATATAAAATTCAATCAATGGAAAATACTCATCCCAACTACCTTTGAAATCAAGAGCACACACCCTCAACATATCCTCTGGGGTCTGAATGGTCCTCTCACCCTGACCATCTATCTGCGGGTGAAATGTGGAACTCAAGAGAACTTGGATACCAAGACCCTACGAAATGCCTTCCAAAACTGAGAAGTAAATTGAGTACCCCTATTCGAAATGATAGACAAGGGGACTCCATGCATCCTGACCAATTCCCGAATACACAATCTAGCATAATCCTCAGCCGTATAAGAAGTATGCACGGGAAAAAAATATGTGGACTTTGTCAACCTATCCACAACAATCCAAATAGAGTCATGATGACGATGCGAAAGAGGTAATCCGGTCACAAAGTCCATATTCACCGCTTCCCACTTCCAAGTGGGTATACTAAACTCTTTAATCACGCCACCAGGTCTTTGGTGCTCTACCTTAACCTGTTGATATATTCCATACCTCGCTACAAACTCGGCTATGTCCTTCTTCATACCATTACACCAATAGATTTCCCACAAGTCGTAGTACATCTTGATAGTGTCGGGATGAATAAAATATCTCACACTATGTGCTTCAGCCGAAACCCTCTAGCTCAAATCATCAACACACGGGATACACAACCTACCAAGCAATGTCAACACACCATCTCCCCCTTGGGAGAAAACCTTAAACTTTTGGTCCTTAACTGACTCATTCAATTTGACCAAACTAGGATCCCTATCCTGCTTCTCCTTCACTTCTGAGACTAAAGAGGATTTAGAACTACTCTGCACCAACGTACTCCCTTCTGCTGAATTAAAAAACCTAACATCCAACCTAGCTAAACAAAGAACATCACGAGCCAACTCTCTCTTACCTTTCCCTACATGCGCAACACTACCCATGAACAATCTGCTAAGGGCGTCCGCCACTATATTGGCCTTGCCTTAGTGATACAACACACTCATATCATAATCTTTCAACAACTCCAACCACCTCCTCTGCCTAAGATTCAACTCCTTCTGGGTGAACACATACTGTAGGCTCTTATGATCAGTAAACACATCCACATGGATACCATAAAGATAGTGTCTCCAAATTTTCAAAGCATAAACCACAACAGCTAGCACAAGGTCATGGGTCAGGTAATTCTTTTTATATGGTTTCAACTGTCTAGAGGGATAGGCTATAACCTTACCTCTCTGTATCAACTCGCATCCCAAAATAACTCTAGAGGTATCATAATGCACCATAACACCATCAGAACTATCAGGCAAAATCAACCCAGGGGCTGAAGTGAGCCACGTCTTTAGCTCCTGAAAAATCTTCTCACAGGACTTGAATCACTAAAATTTAACATTTTTTTGGGTCAATCGGGTCATTGGAGATGCAAAGAAAGTAAAAACCTCAACAAAATGACGTTCATAGCTAGCTAGACCTAAGAAACTCCTAATGTCGAATGGGGAGATAGTTCTAGGCCAATTTCTAACAGCTTCGGTCTTTTGGGGATCAATTCTAATACCCTCGGCTAAAATAACATGATCCAGAAAGGCTACAGACCTTAGCCAAAATTCACAGTTACTGAATTTGGTGAACAACTAATGGTCTCTAAGAGCTTGCAAGATAATTTTAATATGTTGTGCATGGTCATTCTCATCACGAGAGTACACAAGGATGTCATCTATGAAGACAATAATGCATATATCAAGATATCGCTTGAACACTTAATTCATAAGGTCCATAAAAGTAGTCAGGGCATTGGTTAGCCCGAAGGACATGACTAGGAACTCAAAGTGACCATAGCGGGTTCAGAAGGCTGTCTTTCGAATATAACACTTCCTGACCTTAAGTTGATGATAGCTGGATCTAAGATCTATCTTGGAAAAATAACTTGCACCTTACAACTGATCAAAGAGGTCATCAATTCTTTGAAAAGGATACCTATTTTTTATTGTGACCTTGTTCAGTTGACGGTATTCAATACACACATGCAAGGATCTATCCTTCTTTCGCATAAATAAAATAGGTATGCCCCAAGGAGAAATGCTAAGCCTAATGAAACCTTTATCTTGAAGATCTTTGAGTTGCTTTTTGAGCTCCTTGAGCTCGGTAGGTGCCATACAGTATGGGGGGGATAGAAATAGGCTGTGTCAGGAAGAAGATCAACTCCGAACTCTATCTCTCTATCAGGAGGTACCCCTGGGAGATCTTCTGAAAAGACATCTGGGAACTCATTAACAACATTGACTGACTAAATAGTTGGAGTTTCGGACTGAGTAACTTTGACTCTAACTTGGTGATAGATGAAACCTTTGGATATTAGCTTTCTGGCTTTGATGTAGGAGATGAAATGACTTTTGGGAGATACAGAACTCCCAGACCACTCAAAAACTAGTTCATTAGGAAACTAAAACTTGACTACACGGGTACGACAATCTATAGACATATAGCAAGAGTAAAGCCAATCCATACCCAGAATAAGTCAAAATCTACCATTTCTAACTCTATCAAGTCCGCAAGTATGACTCTATGAAGCATAGTGATAGGGCAATCTCTTTGCACTTTTTTAGCAACAACTGACTCTCCGACTAGTGTAAAAAATAGAAAAGGCTCGAGAATTCTTTCGAGACCCCTTTTGAAATTCACAACCATAAGTGGGGTCACATAAGAGAGATTTGACCCGGTGTCCAACAACACATAAACATCCAGACAAAAGACTTAAAGCATACCAGTAAAAATATCAGGGGAGTCCTCTTGCTCCCGATGGGATGGTAAAGCATAGAATCTATTCTGGTGTTGAATGCCAGCAGTGCTAGAAGAAGTGCCCTAAACAGGGGCGGGATGGGGTACATGAACTGGCGCACTAGTATCCTGTATCAGAGGTCGAGCATCTCTGTTTCCCTGTTTGGAATGGGGGAAATCTCTAAGTCTGTGGCCTTGATTGCCACAACTAAAACAACCCCTTCCATCACCAAAATACTCCCCGATTTGATTCCTACCACATTTAGCACAAGGAGGATGACAAAGCCGGTTACCAACACTGTCCTACGATGTAGACATGAAAGGCCTACCCCCTTGCTCCGGCCTACTTCTAAGCAGGGGAGTGCTAGCTGATGAAGGAACTGAAGCAGATGAACATCTCTGAAACTGAGGGTGGTTCCCTCCATGGAACCTAGGCCGGCTAAACTTATACTGATAAGATCTCGTCCTCTTGCTACCCGTTATCCTTTATCTCTCCTTAAGATTATCCGCCTCTATCTGATGGGCATGAATCATCAATCTATCTAGATCCATATCTCTATTCAACACGCTGCCCAATACTCCTTTAGCACCAACCCAGAAACACCGATCACAAACTTACTCATACAAGCCTGGGTGTTGGAGATCAAATTAGGAGCGAACTTGACCAACTGACTGAACTTCAAGTAGTACTCCTTAACAGTCATAAAGCCCTTCCTCAAGTTTATGAACTCCTCAATCTTGGCCTTTCTCATCTCAAGCAGAAAGAATCAGTATAAGAATGTATCTTGGAATACTTGCCAAGTCACAGGAGTGACATCTTTATCTATACCCTTCCTCCACGACATAACCCAATCATAAACAATGTCCTTTGGTTTGTAAGACGCCAACTCAACACGTTCTTCTTCCAAGACATACATCACTCTAGTGATCTTCCTTACCTCCTCTAAGTATAGTTTTGGGTCCTCATCAGTTCCCGACCCATAGAACTCAGGTGGGTTCATCCATAGAAAGTCATGAATTCTAGCTGCGGCTACATCACCTCCCTACTGATTAGCAGCTGGGGCTCGATTATTGGTCCAAACATTAGCAGTGACTACTTGGGCCAACGCCTAAAAGGCCGCCCTAAATCCAGCATGGGACACCATCTCATTCAAAGGATCAATGGGTGGGGGCTTCTTGTAATTGTTCCTGCGAACATTCGCCCTTCAAAGAGGCATTTTCTAAAAATAGAGAAGCACAGATCATTAGATAAGGAGGAGATAACCGGAGGCATCATATAATCTAAAAAAAACACAACTCTTCCTAAAATGTATTATAGCCTCCTACCAATAGATATGGTGCGCTACACACCGATGAGCAAGACTCTACTCAATGCGGCTTGTCGACTCCCTAGGACTCCTTAGAATCCCGGGCTCTGATACTACTTTGTAATGACCCAAAATCAGCTTCTGGGATGTTACATGGTGCCTACGGCTACAAGTAGCCCCAAGATGACCCATATAGACGGTTCCTGCTGATAACCCTTAATTCAAAGAGAAAATTTGAATTCAAACACTAGCACATCTATGTTCGTAGAAAGGAATAAAAGAAAGAAGGGGTACTTGGTCCAAATGGTAATGATAAAGAAATCCCAACAAAACCACAATCTACCAAGTATTCTGACAAATCCTCTATAAATCCATAATCTAAAGAGCCGATGGGACAGACCCCCAACTGGCTCGGGGCGAACTATAGGTAACAACATAGTCTTTCAGTCCCTAGAATATCTGAAGATCGCTCCTCAAACCAAAAGGTCTCACCACTGTAGAAAATGTACATGAGGTACTCGGAGATCACAGGCGAGGCTGGGACTGAGCACCTCAACCTACATTTTGAGACAATGTAGAACATAAACATATATGTGGATCAATACTTGGGAATGTACTGAGTATGCGGGGTTGAATGCATGTATATAAAACAGTATTAATTTTCTCCATTCAAATCATGTATGCAATATGAGTTGACTTACATGGCTTGAATAAGTATGAAATATAAAGTTCATAAATCATATAAGATGAGGCATATTACACAAATCTTACGAGTTATTGTTCTTCAACCTCAAAATCGGAAATCTTCTCTTATTCTCAATACTCAAGGCAAAAAGGGCTTTAGAAAGTACCATCAACACATGCATATGGGATAGTGGGTAAAACAACTATTAATGTTCAAGATTTTATATCTCTTCAGCCTCAAATTCTATAAATACAACCTCATAAGATTGTAGAACATACGTAGAGGCATATCATGCAAGTTAGGAAAATATCTCATTTCAAGCTTTAGGAGAAATTATCTATCTCAAGGCAAAATACTCTAGTTTAGTAAAAATAGTTCATAGGAGGGAAAATACCTTGGTTTGCAAAGGAGTAGCTTATTTTAAGTTTAAAAGGGCAAGAGAGGTTCTTGTAATTGATATAAACCATGCGAGCTACATGGAGTCCAACATTTTATTCTCCTAAGGAAAAGACCCCACATTGGGGAGGAGCGTCATACTCTTGCCAGGGAGGATAACCTAGGTCTAGTGATCACTAAACAAAACTCGTCCTCGGGACTATTCATAATCATCATAAACTCGGCCTCAGGCCCAACCTAGGGTGGCACATAGTTTTGGGGTAAGAAATCATAGTGACTTACCCACTCGTGCTAAATACTACTCCCTTTAGATTATCTGTGCTTATTTCATAAAAATCCACTTTTAGAATAATCTCATGGATCACCACGAATCCAATGATCAAATCGATAATCTCATATAGTGAAGTGGATATCAAAGCTCAAGGACTATTAGGTCAATTAATTTCTCAATCATCGCAAAATACTCAAATCATGGGGGCTTATAGCACAAGAGTTCATAAATTCACAAGTTTCAAATAGGTCATTCTAACCAATAGTTCAATATCAGGTTAAAGTTCGTCAAAAGCAGAATAAATAGCATATAGATTCTTAAATCATATGGAAATCTAGGAATTTCAGCAATTTATCCCAAGTCTCAATTTAGTCATATGCTTCAATATCTCAAACATTGCAAACATTAACTTCTCATGGAGTAAAATCATGGGGTTTATACCCAGCTGTAATTTCTCAAGAAAACATGTAAAAATCATGCCATTTGACTCTTAATTCATGGGGAATATCAAGATAATGCATTCAATAATAATGGGTGAAAAAACACAATTAAATTTCATGTAAAACCTCATAGATTTCAGGAAAATCATGATGTAAATAAACCTTTTGGGAACAAGGGTGAAAGGGTTTCCCTTGTTCAAAACCCCACATACCTTAGATTAGGAGATTGGATGAACAAGTTTCCTCTAAACTTCCTCTTCTTACTCTTGGGGGAGGGTTCTAGAAGTCTTTAAACATGAGATATTCTATTCTCAACTCACTAGCATAATCTTTGGTGAGTTCTTAGATTTCTTGGGGAAGAATTCTTGCTTTGATATGATTTAGATGAGAAAACCCTAGCCCTTAAGTGTTAGAGATGAGCCAATGAGGCTAGCTAGTTCATCTAAAATATATATGAGGGTTTAAAGGAGTAGAAAGGACTGAAATACCCATATAAAAATGATTTAAAAATTGTTGGTCGGGGTCTGCGATGGTCGAAAATGACGGTCTGTTGGAAGTTTGACGGTCCGCCAGATTGTCCATCACTCGAGGGACAAAAGTGGAACACATTGCCTTGATACGATGGTCAGAACGACAGTCCGTTGAAAGTTTGATGGCCTACTAGATATTCCATCGTACGAGGGCTAGGAAGAGGCCATACTGCCTCTGCTCGACGGTCACCGCGACGGTCCATTCAATTTTTAGCGGTTCACAATTTTGGCCATCGCACAATGGCTAGAAAAAGGTGTCACTGCCTTGTTTGATGGGACAATCAATGGTCCGTCGAAGACTTGATGGTCCGTTGGATCGACCGTCAAACCTGGGATATTCCAACAATGCTTAGGCAAACAGCCATAACTTCTCACCTTGATACTGGATTTTAACAAAATTGGTATCATTGGAAAGCTAACTCAATTTCCCACACCATAGAAGTCATTTTTAGGAAAATTCCACAAGGTTAAAATACTAATCAATTAGCGAGTCCTTTCTCAAACCCTTGGGGCCGAAATTACACTTCATTCGACTCACATCCAAGGTTCAAACTACGAGGGAACTTTGCAGGGTCTTACACTGACATCATTAGCAAAAATAAGCACAGGCTCCTCCACGAAGGTCAACTGCTCATCCAACTAAAATGAATCCCATCTAAGCACATGAAAAATATTAGGAATGTATCACCGCAACATAAAAACATGGAAAACCAAATGGACAACAACAAAATTCAGAGGTAACGCTAACTCATAGGAAACCTCACCAATTATGTAACAAACCTAAAAGGCTCCAATATATCTGGGGCTGAGCTTGCCTTTCCTCCTGAATCTCATAACACCCTTCATGCGGGACACACAGAGGAATACCCGATCACTATCTCCAAATCTTAAAGCATAAAGTCTACGGTCTTCATAGTTCTTTTGCCTACTCTGAGCTGCTTTGAACCTATCTTGAATCACCCTGACTCTATACAACAAATCCTAAAGCAAATCAGTACGACAAGGTCTAATCTCAGAAATCTCGAACTATCTAATCAGGGAACAACATCTTCAACCATACAAAGCCACAAAATGCGTTTTCTCATAGTTAAATAATTACTATTATTATAAGCAAACTCTACCAATACTAAGTGTTTCTCCCACTGGCCTCCAAAATCCATAATATAGGCTTGGATCATATCCTCAAGGACCTAAATGGTATGCTCTGATAGGCCATCCATTAATGGATGAAAGGCTGTACTACGATCCACCTGAGTACTTAACTTCTCTTGAAAATCTCTCCAAAAGCTAGAAGTGAACATGGAAGCCCAATCTAGAATAATGGATATGGGCATACCATAAAATGGACTATCTTACGCATATATAGATGAGCTAATCTCTCGACACTGAAGGACATCAGAATAGAAATTAAATCGGCCTACTTGGTCAGCTAATCTGTAATGACCCACATACCTCATTACCATGGGAAGTGCGAGGAAGACTACTAATAAAATCCATGGTAATCCGCTCCCATTTATACTCAGGAATGGACAACTCTGAAGGAAACCACCTGGTCGCTGATGCTCAGCCTTTACCTGCTGACAACATAGGCTACGAGCCACAAAATCTACAACATCTATTTTTATGCCACTCCATCAATAATGTTGTCTCAAATTTCCATACATCTCCATTGTATCGGGTGAAATGAATATCTAGGATTTGGGTCTCGTGCAAAATTAACAAAATTAAATCATCGATCCTCGAAACACAAATGCAGCTAACAAATCTCAAAACACCCTCCGAATCTATGGTAGCCCTCTTGATCTCATCACTCAATACCTGATCAAGGAGAATGAAAAGCCTATTAACCTCAAACTAACGATCTTAAACTGGCTCAAATAGTGAGGTCCTAGACTCGACACTAGTAAGAATCCTCCTAGGATCCAAAATATCATCTCACACCATCAAGTTGCCTAAGAGCTAAATGTCTTATGCCAACAATGTCTGAGAAACTGAAATTTAATATAAGCTACTCATACTCACTACCTTCCCACTCAAGGTATTTGCTACCACATTCGCCTTGCCAACATGATACAAGATAGAAATATCATAATCCTTAAGCAACTTTATCTCTCTAAGTTTCATAGCATTAAGCTCTTTCTAGGTCATAAGATGCTAAATATTGTCATAAATGGTGAAAACCTCAAATGCACAACATAAAGATAATACCGCTAAATCTTAAGCACACCAACTATAAATCATGAGTGGGGTATTTGCGCTCGTGCACCTTAGCTGCCTTGAACCATAAATAATAACATGACCTTACAGCATCAATACATAACACAAACCAATACTAGAAGCATCAAAATACAGGTTAAATCCCATACACTTAACATGAAGAGCTAAGATAGAAGATGAAGTAAGAAAATTCTTGAGCTTAATAAATCTTGACTCATACTCCTCGAACCATCAGAAAGAACCTTCTTCCAATTTAATCTGGTCATAGGAACTTAAATAGTAGCAAAACCATCGATGAAATGCCTATAATAACCAGCTAAACCAATAAAACTGCAAACATCAATCAGAGATGTAGGCCTAGCCCAACTACAGATGGCCTCAATCTTCGCTGAGTTTACCATAATCAAATCCTTAGACACCACATGCCTAAGCAATATAACCAACTTAACATGAAACTCACACTTAGACAACTTGTACAAAAGCGCATGATCTCTCAAAATCTAGAGCACAATCCATAAATTCTATGTGTTTTCCTCTCTACTACTGGAATGCAAAAGGATGTCATTGATGAATATAATCAAGAAGGAGTTCGAAAAAGTCTTGAACACATAGTTCGTCAAATCCATGAATTCAGCAAAGGCATTAGTTAACCCAAAAGATATCACTAGGAACTCATAATGACTATAACGAGTCTTAGAGGCTGTCTGCGAGATATCCTTAGCCCAAATCCTAACTGATGGTAACCAAACCTTAAGTAAATCTTAGAAAACATCGTTGCACCCAAAAGCTGGTCAACAAGTCATCAATGCGAGGAATAGGATAATGGTTCTTCACCATCACCTTATTAAGCTACCTATAATTAATACACATATACATGGAGCCTTTTTTCTTCTTCACAAACAACATAGGATCTCCCTAAGGAAGTACACTTGATCTAATTTTCCCTTATCAAGAAGAACCTGAAGCTGAGAATTAGCTCCCTAAGGTTGACAAGAGCCATACGATAAGGTTCCATAAAAATAAGTCGAGCACTAGGCTCAAGATCAATACAAAACACTATCTCATGGGCAGGAGGTGTATCAAGTAGTTCGGTAGGGAAAACATTAGAAAACTCATAGACTATAGGAACAAAGTCAAGCGATACACTCTTTATACTATTATCACAAATATAAGAGAGATAAGACTCACAATCTTTCCAAATAAGTCTCCTAGCATACATATAAGAAATAAGACCTATTGGCTCACAGCTAACAACTTCCTGCCACATGACTGACGGTTTGGCGGCCATAGCTAAGATAATAGTCTTGGGAAAACAATCCATTTCCATAGGATAGTGGAATAACTAGTCCATGCCAAGAATCACATCAATATCCATCATGTCTAACATAATGAGATCAACATAAGTATCAACATCTCTAAAAGTCATAACATATAATCTAAAATGATTGATAACTAAAGAATCACCCACATGAGTAGATACACGTAACAACATGGATAATAAATCCTAAGATAACTCTATCCATGGAGAATAAGAAGCAAACACATGAGAATAAGTTGATCTCTTATCGAATAAAATCAAAGGTTGACTGACAGCACACAAGAATCATACCTGTGACAACGTCATCCAAAGATTCATCCTCTAGTCTGGAAGGTACTGCATACAACTAACCACCCCACCCCCTAGCTATGCTCCTGATCAAGTTCCTATTCTACCTGCCTGAGAACCACCTCGAGCACCTTGGGGACTAGCCCTATGACCATACAAACCACCTCTAATTAAGGGATAAACTACTCTAATAAAGAGAATACTTTGAGATGAAGCAACAATCACCCCACGACTAGTTTACTCTCATAAATAATGACCAAAATCTCCACAACTATAACAAGTCACCTAGAACCAAAACTAGAAGATCTAGCTGACCTAGTGTAGCTCCACGAAAAAAAAACTAGAAGACACCCCTCAAAGGCAGAACACCACCCTGACCTAAACGATCACTAAAACCAAACTTACCTTTAAAAGTAATCTGCAGTATTGCATTAATGAGTCTACTAAGTTGGACTCTGAGGCTGATACAACCGGTACAGAGGGTACCTACCCTAAAAACCATAACCTCTGAACCTGGAGCTAGTATAACTCCCATTGAAACTATCCTTATATCTAGGGCTCTTATTGGTTCCCTCTTGGGCCTCTTATTGCATCTTATCCATCACCTAAGCATGATTTGAAACCTTAGTGAAAGACCTACACACAATAACCAAACTTTGAGTAGACATACAAAAAGGAAGTCCTAATCCTCTAATAAAGCAATGACTCTCTTATACTCAGTAGCCAAAATAAAAGTAGCATGCCTAGCCATCTTATGTAAATGAACGTCATACTCCACAAATATTATAGAGCCCTGCTCCAATCATGAGAACTGGTCCTTTAACTAATCCCTAAGGCTGTGAGGCATGTACTTCACTAAGAAAATCTTTGAGAACTAAGCTCAGATCAAAGAAGAAAATCCAACTGGCCTAGAGTCAATATGACCCTCTACCAAGGTTGAGCAGTGAAGTCCAACTAAAAGGTACTATAATCCATACCATAAGTTTCAACTAGGCCTAAATTATGGATCATATCCTCATAAGCAATTCGAAACTCAAATGCATCCTCGCTCAATGCACCAAAAAAGATAGGTAATCCAATCTCAAGAATCTTCCCAACATATTTTTCTCCTCGAAAAACATAACGTTCTGGGTAATCAATGGTTGAGCGACTACAGTCTGATCAACTAAATATACATGAGGAACCTAAACTCAAGGAGCCTTAATATCATTCTAATCTGTAGACTGTGCACCATAAGATAGTTCACCACTAACCTACCCTAAAAGCTGAACCAAATCATCTCTGAGCACTGAAGTAAATTAAATCTTGATGGATCTTGGGCTGGTCCTTGGCCCCCCACTGGCTAAGAAGGATGAATCTTTGCTCAGGTGTTGAAAAAGGGCCTAGTGGAGGCCCCCAATACTATCCCTTATATGTGCATACATCTCAAGGCATCCATGACCTCTAGTTCATCTATGAATAGTGATAAGATCCCTAGGCTCAGTCTCAAAACCCTTATCTCGTGTAGTAATAGCACACATCCTAGCCATTTGTAAAAATGAACTCGTCTCCACACAAGACAAAAATCCTCTTAGGATCTAAAAAGTCATGGCAAACATCAAGTTTGCTAAGGACTGAATGTCACCTGCCAATGACCTTTTAGAAACTAACATATAATCCAAGATACCCATACTCACTGCCCTCCAACTTAAGGCATCTACTACCATATTTGCCTTGCTTGGATGATACAAAATGGAAATATTATAATACTTAAGCAACTTCATCCATCTATGTTGACTAATATTAAGCTACCTCTAGGTCATAAAATGCTGAAGACTGTGATGAACGTTGAAAATCTCACAATGCACACCACAAGGATAATGTTTCTGAATCTTAATTGCGAAAAAAACCGCCGCCAACTCCAAATCTTTAGTGGTAGATGCGCTCATGCACCTTAATATATCTAGAAAAATAAGTAATGACATGAACCTAACACATCAATACACAACCTAAATTAATAGCAGAACCATCACAAAACATAGTGAATCCCTCAACCTCAAAAAGATAAGCTAAAATAGGGATTGAAGTAAGGAAATCTTTGAGATTTCAAAAGCTCAACACACACCCCTCGGATCATCGAAAAGGAATCTCCTTCTGAGTCAATAGAGTCACTGGCACTAAAATAGTAGCAAAAACCCCTGACGAATCATCTAAAATAACCAACCAAACTAATAAAGCTACGAACCTCAGTTAAAGATTTAGGTCTAGCCTAATCGTGAATCTCCTTAATCTTAGCTGGGTATACCATAATACCATCCTTAGACACTATATGTCAAAGAAATGTCATTGACTAAAGCCAAAAAATACACTTAGAAAACTTAGCAAAAAAAAACATGACCTCTCAATGACTGGAGCACGATCCTTAAATGTTACACAGGCTCCTCTCTACTCTTTGAATACAAAAGGATGTCATCGATGAACATAATCATGAAGAAATCAAAATAAGGTATAAACAATTGATTCATCAAATCCATGAATTCAGGTGGGGCATTAGTCAACCCAAATGACATCAATAAGAACTCATAATGACCTTAATAGGTCTTGAAAACTATCTTTGGGATATACTTAGCCTTAATCCTCTATTGATGGTAACAAAATCTCAAATCAATCTTAGAAAACATTGTCATACCCTAAAGCTAGTCGAACAAATCATCAATGCAAGCCATGGGATAGCGGTTATTCATCATCACCTTATTAAGATACCTATAATCAATACACATACACGTGGATCCGTCTTTCTTATTTGTAAAAATATATGATCTCCCCAAGAGGACACACTCAATCTAATAAAACCATTTCCAAGAAGATATTATTGCTGAGAAATTAGCTTTTCAATCTAGATAGGAGCCAGATGGTAAGGTTTCTTAGAAATAGATAGGATGTTAGGCTCAAGATCAATAGCAAACTCAATCTCACGGATAGGGGGAATACCAGGGAGGTCAGTAGGGAACACACTAGGAAACTCATAAATAATAGAAAAAGAGTCTAGTGATGGACTCCTCACATTAGTATCACAAATATAAATGAGGTATGACTCATAACCCCTCATAATAAGCCTCCTAGCATGTATATAAGAAATAATCCCCATCATGTCGAGGCTAACCGCTACCTGCCACAATACTGGGGGTTCGCCAAGCATGGATAAGGTAATGGTCTTGCCAAAATAATCCATGAATTCATGATAGTGAGATGACCAATCTATGCCCAGAATCACATCAAAATCTATCTTATCCAGAATAATAAGGTCATCATAAGTATAAACACACTAACAGTCATAACACATTATAAAAAAACTTGATCCACTACTAAAAAATAACCCATAGGAGTGGATACGCACAATGGTATAGATAATAAATCCCAAGATAACTCCAACCATGGTTCATAATAAGTAGATATATAAGAGTAAGTGGATCTCAGATCTAATAAAGCAAAGGCCAACTAGCGGCACATAAAAATTTTACCTACACCAACAATATTTAAAGTCTCAGCCTCGAGCCTAGCAGGTACTACATACAGTTGACCACGCCCACTACCTAGTTGGATACCTAATCAACCTCGTGTCCTGCCTTCCTGAGAACCTCCTCGAGTACCTTGGGAACCATCCCTACAAAAATGAGAACAACATCTAGCTGAGGGATGAATTTTTTCAATGGAGGGAATACTCTGAGTTGAACCAACAATCACCTCACGAAGAGGGCATTCACAAGCATAGTGACTAAGACCCCCATAAATAAAATATGATACCAGTGTTGAACCAGAACAAATAGATTAGGCTGATCCAAAATAACCACCATGACTAGAATGAATAGAATATGCACCCCTCGAGGACTGAACACTTCCCTTATCAGGGAGATTACTACCACTAGATTGACCTCCTTTAGTAATTTGAAGCACTGCTTAAATAGGTTAACTAGGCTGACTCTACGACTTATAGGATATATATGAAGGATATCTACCATGAAAATGCCTACCTCTAAATCAGGAACAACTACGGATCCTACCAAAACTACCCTAATGTCTAAGCCTCTTATCGCTACTCCCACGGGACTCATGATGTATCTCTTCCATAAGTTAAGTATGATCTAAAACATCAACAAAAGACCTACCTGCAACAACCAAACTATGAATAGACATTCGAAGGGGAAGGCTCAACTCTTTCACAAAGCAACAAACTCTCCCATACTTAGAATCCATAATAGAAGTCACATGCCTAGCTAACTTATGAAAAAAAGCCTCATACTCCGAAACTATCATGGAGCCCTTCTCCAATCTTGAGACTATTCCCTCAAACAATCCCTAAGACTACAAGACATACCTCTCTAAGAATATCTTTGAGAACTGAGTCCATATTAAAATAAAAGATCCAATTGGTCTAAAATCCATATAACCTATCCATCAATGTTGAGTAATAGGGTCAAATTGAAATATGGTGTACTCCACACCACGAGTCTTTACTAGGCCCAAATTATAGATCCTATCCTTATAAGAAATCAATAACTCATATGCATTGAGGCCCAATGCAGCAAAACACCAAGGAAGAGCCAATCTTAAGCATCTACCCAACATCTTCTACTCATCAGTAGACATAGAAAGTTGGCTACCACTGGCTGAGCAATTACTGACTGAGCAATCACCATCGCAGGAGGAACAATAACATTTAGAGTCATAGCTATAGGTTGCTCCCCTGCTTCAATACCTCTCTAATTTATAGACTATGCATTATTAGATATTGCACCACCAACTAACCCTAAAATCTAAACTAAAGAATCTCTGAGTATTGAAGAAGAAATAAACCTTATGGAGCACAAGCTGGTGCCTAGCCCATTACAAGTTGGGCGAAAGAATCTCTAGCTCAGTAGTGGAAATAAGATCTGTTAAAGGCATCCTCTCTTAGCCCCTAGGTGGGGACAAATCTCTAAATTGTACAAGACCTCTAGGTCATCCATGAATAGGAGTAGGATCCCTAGGCTCAGTCTTAGAACCTTCATTATATGTAGCGGTAGCATGTATCCTGGCCATCTGTGAAAGAGTAAAGTTAAAGGAATGGCCTATAAACAAACTCAGACTCTTAGAACAATATTAGTAAAAGAAATGAAGAACTCCTAAGAATGACATATAGCCTCCCAAAGATAGGAAACGAACATCATTGTTTTAATCCATATGATTCTACTAGATATTTTCTCTTGTACCAACAATATCGGTGAAATCTAGACTCTTATACCAATTTGTCAGGACCTGAATTATGAGTAATAATGGCACCTACTCTATCCCACTAGTAGGTAATCCTAATTAGGGGGAAAACAACAACACCAATGAAAAATATGAAAATTATCCAAAGTAGATAAAGATAGTAAACACATGATACCATCCCACGACCTGGTAAAGCCAGTATAAGAGCATCTAATAATAATCCAACTCAAAGACTTGGAATAGTCAATAATATCTGTCTTAATAACCAAAGACTGAATCTTAAAAGATAAAAGGAAATAGCTAACTATGACTCCAAGAGCACACCCTATCTCAAGTTATCAATGCAGCATGATCAATGATCAATGGTGACAGCTAATACTCAGATCTATACCAAAAAGTTACAATAGTGTAGTATAGGTACTAAAAAAATTGGTGCTAAGTCGGCATCATCGGTCGACTGAGCTAAATCATGATTTAACTATGATAAAATGTAAGATATCATAACTAAGTCAAGGTACAAAAATAAACTTGAATCGACTCCAAAATCCCTATGCATATTGAGTAAGTAAACTAGGATAACAATATAACATAAGACATCAACGCATTCCAACCTTTTCATGCATAATAAGCAAAAAAAATATCACAAGGCATCATGCAAGCAATCACAAATGACAAAATTTATTCCCATATGCGAATGGGTGCGGAAAGTAAATAACACATCACAGACTCCCATATGCCTGGAGAGTACACTCAAATAAAGAACAAAGAAACCATTCATCGCTTTCAAATAACTAACTCATTATTTAAACATAATTCCATATTTTACCAACAATTGAAAATTCACCCACATTCAATAATATTCCTTCATTAACAACATTATCATCAATACTCACTAGTCATCACTTGTAAGCTAACTATATTTTATTAACTAATTTATTTCAATACTAGTTGTTATATAACTTTTAGTCATCATTTAACTACTACTTACCACATATCCACTAATCACCATTTACCAAATAATCCTCGTTTACCAACTATTCATTATTTATAACTTAACAATATTAATTATCACTAATCATCAATTATACCATCTTTTAATCCTTTACCACTTTCTGGTTATAATCGGTATATCTAATGTCTACATCAAATCCAACTTTGTATATGTATTTATGTATATACATACATACATATATATATAATAATCAAATCATAATAAAGAGCCAGATCAAACAGGTAGATCAACATATAGATACATTACCATAATCATCCTATGACCTTGTTGGGTGTATATCATCATAATCATCCTCCGACCCTGTAGAGTATATCAATATCATAATCTTCTTTCAAAATTGAATCTAATATAATTAATATCAACATCATCTTTTGAAATTGAACTGGGTATAATTAATAGCAACATCATCTTCCAAAATAAAATCAAATAAAAAATTATCATAATTATCCTCCGAAATTAAACTAGGTATAATCAACATAATCATCATCTTTCAAAATTGAACTGACTATATCAATGTCAACATCATATTTCAAAATTGAATTGGGTATAATAAATATCATCATAATCTTCTAGAATTAAATTGGGTATAATCAATGTCATAATCATCTTTCATAATTGAACCGGGCATAATAAATAACATAAGTGCTAATATAGTGAAGCTTCATGATTTCTAGCATAATTAATAGCATATGTTCCCATGTAATTAATAATCATGACTTTTGGTGCAATTACTAACGTAATCAATAAGAATATTTTCTAGAATGATTACTAGCATAATTGTTTAGCAAGATCACAGTCATAAGTTATAGCACAGGCAATAAGTTGAAACATTGTCAAAGGCTTATTATTGGCATAATAGATAGCATATACATAACCCAACGAATAGCTTATCGCAACATGATCCATATCTTACCATAGCATAATCGACAATTAAAACCATTAGTCCATAAGCATAATTTCTAATGCCATCATCACCATAACCATCAAGTACCAAGGTTCCTTAATGTAGTCTCAAAGGGTCATTCTCTAGGTATTTAACAACGTATAATGGTTTCAAGAGAACTATATCAATCATGATTTAAGGTTGGTCGAAAAGACCACTTCTAAATACCAAAAATATAATCTAAGGAATGTTCTACCCTGGACTTCGATAAGGTTTCTAAAACCACTCTTAGATTTTAAGTAAGCCACAATTAGCCCTCAGGTAGAGGTTCTTCCCAAACACAACAACTTAATTAAAAGGAAACTAAGGCAACCTTTAGAAGTGTAAGCTACTAAGGCCAATCTTACCCTAAGCATGAGTGACTAAGTCACTCCCAGATAATTAGCATAATCTTGAGCATTCTTATGCGATACATGAGAAGTGAAGTCCAATTCACATAAGTCATAAGGACAACAAGCTAAGTGTTTCAACTCTTCGATTTCAAGTTAGCCTAAACAATCCAACTAACCTAAGTCTTCTATTTCATCAATGCAACACCTTAAACCCATATCAAATCCAACACAATATCATAAACATACTATGAAGTATATCAATCTAACAAGGGATAAACCTTGCCTACCTCGATGCCGAAAAAAGCTCAAGATTTGATAAACCAACATTTTTCCCTTTCGAGAAGCCTCCTCAAGATGCCAAGATATCATAAACATATTTTACTTATCAATACAAGAATAATGATACCCATATTTCACCACTGTGCTTTGGGTCCAAATATCACATCAAAATCCCACAGGGATCCCAGTTATTAAAATCATATTTCTGAAACTAACCCGATATTATTACATGATTAAGGAATAATTACCCTTAAATATGGGTAAAATCCAAGATAAATTAGGGATAAAATCAAGACCTCATGCTTCTAGGATTTTGAGACAAGTAATCAAGAAAATCCACCAAGAAAAGGGTTAATTATTACCGCAAATCGGAAGATAATCATAAAAATAAGTGTTAATCAAGATTCCCAATCACCCACAAGATTTAATCCTACTCTAACTCACTATTTAGGGTTTATACTCTCAAAAAATTAGAGAGAAATGGCTGAATTTGTGACATAAGGGTCTATTATACCTATACCAGGTACTAGTCTCCCATTATCATGGACCCAGACCTGCTATAGCAACATTTAGTGGTTGCACACATGAGTTGCAATCACAACTCATGCCTTGAGATTTCACTACTTTGCCTGCCAAGGGTACCTCGATCGCGTCCCTTGGCTTGCGATAGCTGCTGCAATAAATAACAGTTGAAACTTAGAAAATCTTCAAAGTTTCCACCAATCCCTAGGGATTCATTCGAAACCCGGTATACACAAAAGAACTATGTAACTATACCAAATTCAATATTCCATACTCAATGGCACAATAGGATTTTCATCTGAGGTTATTCAACCAAATATGGCTCCAACACCCATATTTTATTGTCTTAACTTTCCAACCAGTAGGTCAAATTGAGCTCGAGTGTCTCGAGACTCGATCCAAATTTCCACCTAGACTAAAATCAATATTTTGAAAGTGTTGGCATAGTAAAAATTTTCATACAAGTTTGTTTTACTAAAGTTTAAACCCGATGGATATTTGGAACTAGGGAAGAATTCAAAATAGAGCATTAGCTCTAAGAACCAAACGATTACCTAGTAATTAAATTGTCTATACCAGAAAGTCATAAATGTCTTGAGGAAGCTATTGAGCAGCTCTAATGGTGAAAATAAGTAGAAATATAGAAAATAACGTGAAGAGTCATAACAAATAGTTAATAATATATGTCTTAAAACAAATGACTGGACATAGGATGATGGAAGGATTTAGATGACTCTGACTCTGAGATCTTATCCTATCTCTAAATATTAACACAACACAAATGTCAATCAACAATGATAATAAGTACTCAGATCTGCACCAAAAAGGTACAAAACTGTAGTATGAGTACCAAAACCATGGGTACGCAGTAGGCATTATCATCTGACTTAGCTAAATCATGATATAAATATGATATAATGTAAGAAAAAATAACTAATTCAAGGTAGAAATACACCTGAATCAATGCCAACATCATTGTACATAAATAAGTAAATAAACCAAAATAATAGCATAACATAATATAAACTATTAACACACGCAATCATAACTACAAAATTAGCTCCATACATCAGTTAGTGCATAAAAGTAAATAACCCATCACAAGCCCCCATAAGTCTGGAAGGTACACACAAGGTAGTATACCCTGCAACCATCATTTTCCAATTTTTAATATTCAACTAGAAGCCACTCACATCATGGCACATATAGTTGTTTTCTCATTTTTAGACTTAGCCAAATTACAAATTTCAATTTCACATCCCAATATTGTCATACCAATATTGTCATATCATAATAAGGTATCATCATAGGATAATATGTATATTCAGACTCAAACTGGCAAATATAATCAACAGTTGAACTTGATCTGATAGATATAATCGATAATTGGACTTAAACTAGTAATTATATCATCAAAGTCATAATCATCCTTAGGACTCAAAATAAGTAAATATCATCAATATCATGGCGATCCTGCAGAGTCAAACGAGTAAATATAAAAATAATAAATAGTATCATTAGTAACATAGGAAATAGAACAATCAATAGGCATCAACAAACATAACTATCAAGTGCTAAAGTTTCTCAATATTACCTAAATAAGCATTTCTAAGAGTCTAACAAGCGTATCAAGGTCTACAAAAGCTAATACTTGTCTTAGCCTAAGGTGGGTCAAGGGCCCACTTTTAATCCTCAAAATTTTAGTTTAGGAAAATTCTACCTGAAATAGACTTAAGGTATCTAAATCCACTCATAGATATTAAACAAGCCTTATTTAGACATAAGACATGAAATTCACCTAAAGTATAAGAAACAAGGTAATTTATGCCTAATTTATGGTATTTAATTAACCTAAATGATCTAGCTAACCCAAGCATTGCAGCTCATCATAGCAACACGTAAAACCTATTCCAAATCTAACGCAATATCATAAAAATACTAAGAACTTTCTCAATCTAACAAGGGGTAAAACCTAGCTTACCTGGATGCGAAAAAAAAAACATAAAAGATCCGCTAAATCATCATTTTTCCTTCTGAGAAGCTTTTTCAAGAGGCCAAGCTATCAAAATCACATTCTACTATGAATACAAAAATAAAGATGCCCATATTGCACCATTATACTTTGGGTTCAAAATCACTCCACAATTCCATGGAGGTCCTATTTATAGAAAATCATATTCTCGACACCAACCCAATGTTCTGATATGTTCAAGGGATCATTACCCTCAAAAAATTAGTGAAATTCAATCTAATTAGGGGCTAAAATGAAGCCACCAGGGTTTTGGGAGTTTTGAAAAAGAAATGGAAATTTCTACCATGAAATTAGAGAAATCTTACCTTAAATCCAAAAGGTATCAAGTAATAATCATTAACCAAGCTCCTCGAACCACCCACAAGCTTTAATTCTAAGCTATCTCTCTATTCAGGCTTTTAGCTCTTAAGAAAATGGATGAAGAATGTTCACAGTCAGGCTACGTTGGTGTATTTATACCCTCACTAGGTACTCAAGTCTCACTATCATGACTTGACCTTCATGATCACGATACAAGGCATCAGATGTAAGAGTCTCAATTGCGGTATTTTCCCTTTGTGATTGCGGCCTTGGTGGACTGTGATAGGATCCATATTTATGACTTAAGGTGTTGCAATCATAACACTTTCTACCTTACTCAAGGAGTCATGATTGTGGACAAAGCAAAGACAATTGCGATACACCAAAAATATCAGATATAGTTAGGACTTGGAAATATTTTAAGTCTTTGCTAAGCCCTCGAGATTCATCCAAAATACCTTATATGCACATAAACTATGTAACCATATTAAATTCGACATTTCAAACTCAATGCAGTAAAAATTTCTATCCAAGTTTATTTTGATGAAATATGGGGCCCGTGCCAAATTTCCATTAATAGGTTGAAATGAGCTTGGGTGCTATTCAAGAGTCATAAAACTATATGCAAGAGTTATTTTGATGAAATATAGGGCCCGCACCTAATTTGGATCATAGGATCCAAATCAAGAGTCCTCCTAGCATAAAATTGACATTCAAAGCTAATAGAATAGTCATAATTTGTATTCGATGTCATTTAACTAAACATTTGCACCATGGCCATTTGGAACCAGTGAAGACTACAAAATAGAGAATTGTCTTTAAAAAACAAACAAAAAGCCCAGTAATCATATTGTTAGTTCCAGTAAGTCATAAATGACTTGGGAAAACTATAAAGAAGCTCTAATGGAAAAAATAAGAGAAAATATGGAAAATAACCTAAAAGTTCATTACACTAGGGGATTCTCATCCACCTTCGAACCATAAAACTCTAAGGGATCTATATGATGAAGTCTCAAATTCTCATACCAGATGTATTTCAATTTTGATTAGCTTCTTCAACAACTTCATAATTAACCTAGATGTTCATAGCTGAGTAAGCACCTAAAAAGTAGCCCTAAACTCAATTTGAGAGGCTTGCTCATACATAGGATCTATTAAAGCTGGTGGAGATTGCTAGTTACTATTTCTGTTCCTTCATCTATTAGCTCTTCTAGGAGGCATTCTCTATAATTGCATAGAGCATGAATTTGAAGGAGATCAAATAGAATTCACATGATATGAAAATAAAAGAAGTGGGTATTTCTTAAAATAACACATAGCCTCTCTCATAAGTGTGGCATTCTTTACACCCATAATTAAGAATCTACTAAATGCAGATTTTAATAACATTAGGAAACTTTAAAATGATGTTCTGATACTAAGATTTTCATGATCTAATACTACTCTTATTCATAACACGATGATTAATGAAATAAGCGACTCTAAGATAACCCATGGCCTAGTATGACACTAAAAGTACTGTAATATATTGAGTGAAAGCTATAGCTAAATATGAATGTTATTAGTCAAAACCAACAATAATATTGAAGTAGAGCAAAAAATCTCTATCACAACTCATACAGCTAAAAAATCTACTATCTATTTGAATGTCTTTATTAAAGATGAGTTGCAGGGAAAAGTCCACAGCTAACACTTGAATATCTAAAAAGTATAAGAAATCCTTGAAAAAACATAGAATATCACCCTTGGATGATAAGGACTCAACAATATTAGCCACTGGAAAGGCACTAGAATGCATCGACTAGGAAACTAATAATGAGCATCCAAACTAATATAATGATATAATACAACATAAGAAAAGGTATATAGCTAGTACTTTGAATGTAGTAAACATGTGATCTATGCAAGTATTAATCATGAAGATAAATACAAAAATACTATGTTGGGATATGAAACTGAACTAAAGTATAATTGTCACATATTAAATCCCAGTGATATGGAAAAGCACCCGACACCCTAAAGACTGGAGAAAACAAACTAATAGAATTACTTTCTATGTGCTAACTATGATAGTAATAAAGATATAATAAATATATAAGTAATAGTGATGATAAGTGAAAAATATAGAGATAGGCCCAAAATGTATATACATGGCTTAGTCATTGAGGCCACAATAGTTAAAGAACCAAACGTAACTTCATTTTATACATTATCTTACAAAACTTCTACAACATGTAGAAACTTTGTCTAGGTTAAGAGAAGACACGCCTTATCCTTAAATACTATACATACCAAAAAATATACCAGACTCTGTAAATCCCCAAGTCAAGATGGAGCTCATAAACCACAATGGTTGGTCTAATGCTCTTATTGGGGAGGTCTACAATCTAGAATACATGCACCTGTGGCATGAAATACATTATCCCACTTGAAGGGAGTTATCTCAAAGAAATTATTGAGTATGTAAGGCATAAAGTGACCATAGGGAAAATAAGAGGTCACTGAGATCAGGTTTCAAAAAACAACTATATAGATAATGATAAAAGACCACCTTTACTTACACTTATGGGATCATATACATTAAGTTCTTTTATTTTATTTTCTTTTATTTACTTTATAAACTTTGTAAGACATATGATACAAATGACCAGCTAATCAGTGGTAAAAGAGGATGATTCATGCTAGACATTTTGACCCTGGGACACGATTCTCATAAATATACAAATTAGGATCGACCCATGAAAGGATATCCTTTCGCCAATGGGAAACCATGTGTAATATTATGATCGACTCATTCTAGGTGTTCCTTACACCCATAAGATACCACCCATCAATATATTGATTTATTTTACTTTTTTTGTTATTTTAGTGGTCACAATACTTTTGAGTGTAGAATTTTGGACGAGTATAAAAAGACATACAAACATGCATTTGATGTAGTAGTAGTAATGATACAAGAAGAAATAATAACAGTAATATAATACTTAGGAACATTAATAGCACAATGAACTTTGTCTGACTAAGACAAGAACTCACAAATCTTGTAGTTGGAATTACCATTTTCATACTACTACTTAGAAGGGTAAAGATACAGGTCTAGTCACAAACATATTTTTGGATTACTCTAACATACTAAGGAGTGGGAATAGAGTTCTTAACCACATTAGAGGTTGTACACTTACATTACTTCTCTTTTGAAAGGAAAATAACTTTGGAAGCTCACTTTGTAACATAAATATAGATTCATTTTAAATAGTGCGGGGTTAAAAAGCCTTACATACCTTGTTGTATGACTTCTATAGCATGAAAAATTAACCTCTTCCCATTAAGATTATTATTCTAAAATAGAGTAAGTGGTAAAGCTAGTATTAGTAACCAAACAACACATTTGGGTTTCTTAACCTCAGAAAAGCAGTAGACGGATAGTGACCTATAATTTATCACATCAAGGTGTTCTTTTCATTTCATTTTGCATTTCTATTTACTACACAGCACTCTTATAAACTCATTCCTAACCCTCCATGAGTTGCATAACACATATAACTTAATATAAAATATAGAATCAATAGTAATCTCATGTAATACTTTCTTAAGTAGGGTGTCACTACATCCTTCGTTGGTGCTTCTATAAAATTATACATAACTATTCTATAAAATTAGCCGCTGCATCCCAACAACAATACACATAATCAAATCCAAAATACTTCAGAATTATTAGAGAATATTCCAATCACTATTCCAGGAGTTCTTGAAAATAACATAAATACAATTCATCACCCAAAGCATGAATATAGGAATGGGGCAAAAATAGGTAGTATCTTTTCCTTGATTTTTGTAATAGTTTATTCTCTTAAATTATATCTCTTTAAAATCTTTATTCCTTGACGTGCAAACCAAAGGGAAGAGAAAAAAATATCTTAATAATTATAAAAATAGGATTGTCAAACTTGTAGAGTGTAGTCCAATGATTTATTCATCGAGAGTATAATTCCCATACTTCCCCTAAGATATGCTAATGAAATATGCTTACCTTTAGCTTGGAAGGAAAGAATATACCAAGAAGCCTAATAAAAATTCTAGGGTTGTCGTAATAGATAAGAGTGAATAAGGGAAAGCTTTAGAAATTATAATTTTGTTTGTAATTTAAAATTAGTCAATTTAAACCCCTTTAAATGGTTCTTCTCTTGGAAGACTATCTTTTCCATTTTGGTCCATATTTTTTCATTTAGGTGATGCACCTACTTTTCCATATAACATGGGCCTTTGTGGACATGAAATTATTAGGCTTTGATTGTCCAATCTTCCTCTTTTCATTTATATTTATTGATCTTGAATTTTCAAATAGGTGATTGTGTACCTTTATTTTAACTGACAAATTATATACACTCAGTCCCTTTGCCCTTTAGACTCAAATACCACCTTAAATAGTTGCATCGATGTTAACTTGGTCATTTCACATTAAAATATATAGAAATTATGTTCAAGCCTACTTATACCATCAATACTCACATAAAATATCTAGTGCACTACCTATAGCACAAGTCTACATCGCCCACAACCTTAGGAACATTCATCCATGAGTGTTAACATATTTAGCCACCCTAAACAAGCTCAAGTTTATGTTTAATCTTCTTGTTTCACATGACACTTTTATATTTATTCTTACTTTTTATTTCTCCAATTCATCATATTGGACTTTCTCTTTTCATTTGAATAAATGAGGGCACTAGGATTTCATCACTTTCTCGTCTTCCCATAATCTCATTTTCTTGATGGTTTCTTGAAAATACATTTATAGAAGCAATTATTGTTTCTTATCTTCTTAACTTGATAATCTAGAATAAAAATTAGTATTTATTCATAGGTGAGATATTTTGTAACTTCACCATCTTTAGTTAACATAATCTTAGATGGATATCCTATGCTCTTTTAAAGCATTAAGATGTAAAACACCAGATAAACTCTTGAGAGCTTCTATGGTAGCTCTAACTCAAACGTTACTTGGCCAAACATTTAAATAATATGATATGGACCTATATAACGTGTACTTAGTATTCCTTTCTTACAAAATCTCATTACCCCTTTCGTTTTAGACACCTTCAAGAATATCTAGTCACCTAGAGCAAAATCTATCCCTCTTCTACTGACATGTATATATTATTTCTGTCAACTTTGTGTGGTTTATAGCTGTTGTTGTATCAAATTAAATTTTTCCATTGATTTATGAAAAAGATCCAGAAAAAATAAGGTAGTTTTAGCCGCTTCAGACCACCCAATTGGTGATCTATAATTTCTCTCATATAAAGCTTTATAATGTGCCATTTTAAACTCAATAAGTGACAAATGATCATTCTAACCACCTTTGAAGTGCAATACATAAGAGTGGATCATATTCTTAAGTGTTTCGATTGTATATTCTGCCTTATACTCCTTTTTATAGTGAAAAGCTATACCTAAATTCACTTGCATTTCTAACTTTTCTAAAATGACCTCCAAAAATTTATGGTAAATTGAGCTTCCCTATAAGATATAATAGATATTTGGAATCCATATGGATGAACTATTTCTTTAATATATAATTATGCATACCTTTCAGTTGTGTAAGTTATCTAAATAGGTAGGAAGTGTGTTGATTTGGTTATTCTATCAACTATTACCCATATAGAATCATACTTTTGAGATGATCAAGGTAAACCATTAATAAAATCCATGTTGATCATGTCCTACTTCTTAATTAGGAGCTATATATGCTTTATATAACCTCCAAGCTTTTAGTACTCCACTTTAACTTGTTGGAAATGGGGAGATTGGGACATAAATTCTGCAATGTTTCTCATCATGTCTCACCCCCCAAGGCTAATAAAATTCTTGTAAGTATTGATACATTTTGGTTAATCCTGGATGAATAAAATATCTTGAATGATGTACTTTTGCCAAATCCTCTTTCTTAGACCATCAATATTAGGTATGTAGAATCTATTTTGACAATGGTGTACTCTGCCTTATGTAATCTCAAATACTTTTTTCATACCTTGCTTTACATTTTCCTTAACCTGTAATAGAACAAGACCCATATATTGCTTGTCATTTACTTCAACTATGTATGAAGATTCTGTCAGATTATGCATAATGATCCCCTTATTCAGAGTTTTAAGAAGGGAAAACCTCCAAATTATCTAGTTGGTGTAGAAATTAGTTATTCTATGTTTCCATTGATTGTCCATTAGTGCTTATCACCATCATACAACTTAAAGCCTTTGCTAACATATTTGATTTCCCTGGATGATATAAGATATCAACATCATAGTTCTTTAACCACTCAATCCATCTTTGCTGACTTAGGTTCAAATCCTTTTACTGAAAAATAAATTGTAAACTCTTATAGTCAGTATATATGTCAACATGAACCCCATAAAAATAGTAACACCATATTATTTTTAAAAAATACAATTGCTTCTATCTCAAGATCATGTGTTGAATTATTCTTCTTATTTCATCTCAACTGCATTAAATAATTGCTATTTCCATACCATGCTACATCAACAAACATCTTAGACCCACTCCCAAAGAATCAGAATACACTACATAACCCTCTATAACTTTTGGAAGTACCGGTATAGAAATGGAAATTAACTTGTTGTTCAAATTTTGGAAACTTCCTTCATAGGAATCATTCCATTAAAATATATGTACTTTATGTGTTGGCTTAGTTAGTGTTGCGAAAGTGGAAGAAAACCCTTCAATGAATCTTCTATAATAATATGCTAAGACTAGGAAATATGAACCTCCGTAGACATTATGGGTCTTGGATAGATCTTCATGGATTCTATATATTGAGAATCAACCCTTGTTCCTTCATCAGAAACAATATGACCCAAGAATGCAATATATTTTAACCAAAACTCATATTTGGAGAACTTGGCATACAATTACGATCATAAAGAACATGTAAAACTTGCTGCAAGTGACTTGCTTAGTCTTGTATCATCTTTAATATACCAAAGTATTATCTATAAATATTGTTATGAAAACATCCATGAATAACTAAACACCCTAGTCATCAAATCCATAGAAGTTGTTGGTGCATTAGTTGAGTCGAATGACATAAATAACAACTTTAAATGACCATACATCATTTGGAAAGTTGTTTTGGGTATATCCTTCTCCTTCACCTTCACTTGGTGATAACATGATCTCAAGTCAGTCTTTGAGAAATACTTAGCATATTCTAACTGATCAAACAAATCATCTATTCTAAGGAGAGGATATTTTTTCTTAAAACTGATCAACCTTTTTAGTAGGTCTTCATACATCACATATCTATGATTCAATTGTGTTTCAAAATTTAAAATTATGGCATTATCATTTGTTCTTCCACATATTTTTTTATTATCAGTTTAATTAGTGCTATAGTAGGTACCAGCTAATGGATTAGCTTGTGGTCACTTGTGACCTTAAGCACCGTTGTTGCTACTACGGGTAGCCTCGATTCGTGACAAAACTTATTATCAAAGCCTAAGATTTTATAGTATCCTAGGGTATCTAAAAATTTGCATTGAGTAGAGTCTTGTGCATGGGTGTGAAGTGCGCCACACTTATGGACAAGAGGCTACAAGATGTTTTAGGAAAAGTTTCCCTTCTTTCAGTATTCATTTCATGTGAATGAGCATAATTTCTATTTAAAACTCTATTTGTGACTCATTCTTCATTTTGTTTGCAGCCAGTTCCTCCCAAAAGAAACAACAGAAGAAGAAATAGAAATTAGCCCGTACCTCTGCCTGTTCAGGAAGATCCCCTGACTGAGCACGTATCTCATTCCAAGTTCAAAGTTGCAGTCACTACCTTATATCATTCAGTAGCTACTCAGAATAATCATTAGGATATTTCCACAGCTAATCCAGTAGCAAATACAACTGCATCTAGGATTCAGGACTTCACCTGAATAAATCTCTATTAGTTTTTGGGATCCAAGTCTGAGAAGGATTCACAAGAGTTTTTTGATATGGTTCAAAAAGAGACTGATATCATGGGTGTCACTTCGAGTAAGAGTGCAGATTTGGCTTCTTACCAGTTGTGGGATGTATCTTATAAATGTTATAAGCAGTGAAAGGAGGATAGGGGCACAGATGCAGGGGCTGTAGAGTAGGAGAAATTGAGTGTGAAGGAATACTCGCTTAATTTTACTTAGTTGGCGAGGTATGCTCCTATTGTGGTTGCAGACAATAGTTCTAGAATGAGTACGTTCATTTATGGAATATCTGATAGTATGGTAAAATAATGTAGGAAAGCTATGTTGATTAAGGAGATAACCCTATATAGGCTTATGTTTTATGCTTAATAGATTGAGGAATAGAAACTTAAGGAGAGAGAGAGGGAGAATAATAGGGCCAAAATAGGTAGCTTTAATTTTTCCCAATCGAAGTCAAAGGGTGGTAAATATTCTCAATTCCGTTAAATTTTTCTACCCTAGCTCTATCTTTAGCTACAGCGCTAGTACCAAAGTTCGAGAATGACAGTCAGGATAGGGTGCCAGGCTTCAAGAGCCAGGGTAGTATGAATAGTGTCATACTAATCCACTTTGTGGAGAATATGGTAGGATTTATAAGGGCATGTGTAGAGCCGATAGTGAGGTGTGTTTTGGGTGTGGCAAGACAATCCACAGACTTAGAGACTGACCAAAGAGTGATCAGCAGGGTTAGTACAACCGTCCTCCAGTTCCATCCAATCGCCCAACTCAGTAGGGTGCTGCTTCCAGTGCAATCAATGGTCAGCGCTAGAACAGATTGTATGTAGTCCATTCCTGTCAAGATCAGGAAAGCTCTCCTGATGTGGTTACGGGAATGTTACAGGTCTTTTATCTTCATGTGTATGCTTTGTAAGATCTCGGGGCTTTACTTTCTTTTGTAACCCCCTATATAGCTATTAATTTTGGTGTTAGTCCTAAAACTTTGGTAGAGCCTTTCTTAGTGTCTATTCCAGTGGGTAAATATATCACAGCCAGATGGATGTACAAAAATTTACCGATTACAGTATCCTGGAAAATCACTTCAATAGATCTTTAGAGTTAGAAATGACTAATTTTGATGTCATTCTCAGTATGGATTGGCTCCACTCATATATTCTTCAGTTAAATATAAAGTTAAAGCACTAGTGGTGTGATTGTATGGTGATACTCCTAGAAATTCTAAGGTAGTAATTGTTTAAGTTATTGTATGATGATTGTTGGGGATATAGAAAGCTAAGAGTTGTGCATAGAAGGAAGTAATCGCAGTGGATCTTACATAATAGGCATAGTCTTTCGGGGGGAGTTTATTCTTATATGTGTTATTGTACCACTAACTTAGGAGGATGGATTAACGTTAAGTGGAAGATGATAGGACCAGTAACCAAGTCAGGCTCTCAGATTATAGTAGTGATGCTAGTGAGTTATAGAATAATACTAGGGAAGAAGATGCCTGGCCCATGCTTATTTCAGTATTTGTACTTCAGTTATCACGAAATCTACTCATGCCTTACATGTCAACTCCATGATCATAGTTCACATTCATGCACATCATAGAGAATCATGTGCACTTCCAGTTCCTAGTATAAAGAGTTTCAGTTCACTCAGCAGTACGAATCATGTTTCATGAAATCATGAACTCGAAACTCAGGTCATGCAGGCCATGACTCAAGTACCCATGTTATACATTATGTTTATTTCCAGGTACTTATAGTACACTCCTAATTATCATTGAAATTCAGATTATGTCAACTATATCCTTAGTTTATACCTCGTTGATGAATGCATGACGTTAATACTCTATTCCTCAAACTTTAGTTAAGGGTCCAAGTTATTCATAGTATCCTTTTATATTTCAAGTCCTCATATTCTAACCTATCAGTGATCTCTTCTTATGTACTGATAGTGGCGATGAGTAATTGATTAGATTAGAGGTAAATGTTACTTTTAAAGGAATGGTTGTTATATGTTTCTTTTATCTAAGGCTATAAGGTTGAAAGAAGATTGAGGTAAAGCTTTTTGTATATGTCATGGTAGGTTGAGAATTCTATGTGTGATTTATCGGAGTAGTGCATGCAAGTTGTTAATGGTAGAGGGTAGAAAAATGTTAGGAAGATGCATTTATGGGTATTTATTTATGTCATAACTCGAATTGAGGCCCTGGCCATGACAAGCATCCCAAACTATGAAGGCCCAAGAGCCCTTCTAACTAGCAATCATATGTATAATTTAGAAACTTTAAAATGTGGAAATAAAACAAACGGAAACATGGTCATTAGATTATATCAAGTAATAAAATGACATAAATTCAACAAGACTCAAAAACATCTATACAAGTTTGCAAAAACTCTACTGAGACTGAAAGCAACATCTTTCTGAAATCGAGACAAGGCCCCCAGTCGGACCATGAACTAAAAAGAATAGAATTATCATGTAAGACAAGGCTTTTAGAAATAAAGGAGGCTCACAAACTCCAATCATCTGATAATGATCTACTGCTTAGCAAGACCCCAAGACTGATTCTCGAATCCTGAAATATAGGGCGTCAATAAAAATGTACTGGTACATAAAACAATCCAAAAACAAAATAAATTTTATAAAACATAGGTGAGAGCATTTCATAAAACATATCACCTTAAAACATTTGAAAACACATGGGTATAATTTGATAAATTTTAGAACACTTTCTTGAAATCATGACTCTACTATTTGTTATTCTTCTGAGCTAGATGGTACACCCTACAATCTATAATTCAATGGGCTATATGGAATTCCACCTTGAATCGGCGGCCAATCCCCCAATCTAAGTTTGCGGCAGGGATTGGAGTATCTATAAGGGGGACATGTAAGATCACACAGCAAGGTGCCAGAATCCCCAATCAAATCAACATGTCATTGTAATGTACTACATCACGAAGCAGGACTTCTAACCATAGTCCTAATTTGGGATGACATAAATCAAGGTATGCAAGATCACAAAGCAAGGTACCATAATCCCGTGTCGGCAAATCATAATTTCTTGCGAAGAGTCCTTCAACTAGTACTTTCTTCGGGTAAGCATCTAACTCTCTTTACACCTATTTTTAACCTTCTTAAAACATGCATCTTTCTAAATTCAAAATTCAAGTAAAATTTGTCTGTTTTGAATCTTCTATGCATTCATTTGTTTGGTATAGTCATACCAAGACTTGCCAGTTGTATGTTTAAGCCATACAAGGTTCTTCTTTATATTTTTTAACAAACTCAGTCATTTGACCACCAAAAACATTTAAACAATACAAGGAAGTCCTTATTTCAAAACATGTGCAAAACTTATTCAAAGATTCTCCCTTTTCAATAATTTTACATATAATGGTCAATTCCTTTATAACAATCCATGCAACTCTTTCCATCATCACCATGAACATTTATAAACAAGAAAACACCCTCTCTTCAATTAATAATCAATATCAAGTTTAAAATAATAGAAAAACACTTATCTCATGCTTCAAAACATGCAATTGAATAACCTACAACATGTGAAATTAAGAGGCATCATAACATGGGAGGAATTTTGTCATTCATTCTCTTGATCTAATCTTTGCAAAACTCAAAACGCATACCTACATATACATGAGTAAAAATAAATTTTAAGGGGAGGCCTCAAGACCAAAATAATATATATAAATATAAATATATCATTGAAAAGGGTTTCATGATTTGGCTATTCAAAACAATTGTTCAAACCTTTGTTATAAACATCATTACATGCTTTTAAAAGCTTAATAAAACTATAACTTATGCCCATAGAGTTTTTTAAGACAGAACCACGTACCTTATGTTCCTTAGTTGAAGAATAGAACCTTAATCGTGAAATTTTTCTTGGAAAATCTTGGATTGAAAGGTTTGAATTCTTGCCTTGAAGGAAAACCTAATTTCTCCTTGTTCTTGAGTGTGTAGAGAATTTGAGATGTTAAAAACTGATAGACGATAGATATAATGCTTAGGGTATGATTTAAACTCGAAGGGGAGGTTTTTTGGAGTGAGAAAAAGACCAAAATACCCCTAAAGAAACCACAGAAAATTGCATAAACTTTTCAGTTGACGACCAAGGTTGACAGCCCTTCACTTAGGTGACGGCTCATAACCTAAGTCGTCACTTTCAGGATGTAATTTCCCCCTTACTATCCTAGGATGATGACTAGATTTGATGGGTTATCACTTAGTTGATGGCTCATTAGCTTAGTTGTCACCTAAGTGATGGCCTATTAGGGTAGTCGTCACTTAGTTGACAGATAAATACTTCAAAGTAAAATAAGCATAATTTTCTACTCCGATATTAGATTAAGGTGAAACCAGTTGCGTTAGAAAGAGAACTCAAAGATCTTTATTTTGTTATAAAGTAGTATGAGTAACTAATTATATACATGTAGTAATGTTCGATTAAATTTGACATAAGATGAAGCATTCACTAAAACTTAATCGATAGAAACGTTCTATACTTGTCTTTGAGTTAGGAGATATTTGTGACCTCAATTCACATTCAAAGGTATTCCCACACTATTGAATTTATCATCACACATATATTAATAAGGAATCATTTGGTTCGGGTACATACACATAGAAATGACGGTTTGAATTCTAGCCCAAAAAATGTGAGGTGTTACATTATCTCCCCTTTGAAATTATTCATCCTCGAATGATGGGTAGGAACTTGTTGAAGCTACAGAAGTATGGAATAAAGGACGTAACCTCACATTAGAAATTCTATTTTCCACAATGAAACATACAAAGGTATTCAAGAGGATCTTCATGGCATCATCAGGTAAATTGTTTAAGCACAAATCATGAGATAATGAGACTTGACAAAGACATGATCTTGGCATATGTTCTATGGCACATAATCATAACTTTGTAAGGCATGAATTTACCTAAGAATCGTTGGCCTGATTAAGATTAGTACAAGACATGAGATGAGGTTCCCGCAGGACATAAGAATAGATTAGAAACATTCTCTACCTCAAATGATACGTCTAATAGCCTTTAAATTTTTGCAATGCTTCTCCACTATGATTTCTACTATGAATACCACATTTCAACATCCAGTCTTATAATTTCCCTGCTAAATACATAACTACAAGAGCTTGAGTCTAGTTGTATCGTACTTCCATATTGAAGCCTAACCTAGAGTAAAAACATGCTAGCTTAAGCTATGGGACCCCCATATTCTACATCCCATCAAGAATACTTTTCCATCCTATCAGTATAATCGAACAACCTCATGCTTTAAATCGAGGAGTACTAACCACATAGTGCATTGTTTTTCATTTTCATCAATCACAACATCCAAGCCTATCATTACTACACTCACTTCAAGGATCTCTCCACTAAGACTAATAAATTCAATCACTCTCACAAATATTTTTGCCACATATTTTCTTCCTAACTATTTCACATAACGATTGTTCATCTCCTTCTTCCCCCTTCTCCTATAACCTTAGCTAAAGAATTCACATCAAAATTTTCACCTTCAAGAACATCTACACCTCTACCTAAAACATTTCTAAACTTCCATAACCACCATCATACTAACATACGGAAGGTCATTGAGGGACCCGAGCATAAGCATTATGAATGGGAGAAACACTACTCAATTATACCCCATATTTGTTGATCTACTCGTGGTGGGACATGAGGTAAAGATACGATACAATCACAAAGTGCTTCATATATCAAGTGTCTGGATCATAAGCAGAGAGATGCTCTCGCAAAATGCAACATAGCATGAGTTCTTAAGACAGACCATAGTGAGAAACATGAGTGCTTACATCACGAGTCATATAACATAAGTTTGGAATTCATAAAGTAGACGATTGAGATAGAGACTTCTACTTGAAGCTATCGCTTCTCATTTTTAGAGCCGAAATAGTCATGAGTTCACACAACTTTATCATTTTGGCTAATCCCAACCTAAAATAAATCAGTAATATACAAAAATATAGTTCCTTAGAACCAAGCATGATTTGAGACACATATTTATGGTTCCTGAGCCACATAACATAGAGATTGGATACTTGAAATATTAGATCAATTAGGGACATTATTGCTTCTAGTTTGGAGGTCGGGAGATGACATGAGTTACATAGAGAGCTCAAACCTTAGACATAGGCAGGACTTGAATATATAAGACATTGGTAGATGCCCATTCAAATTGAAGTAGGAGGAGCTTTCTTGAATAGGAGTAGGTTTATCATGACTCCTCCCCACAATTTTCCATGCTGAGAAAATTCGGGAACTACCTTAATTCACTATCTTCCCCTTAGATCAAAGTCACAATCCTAGAATTGCCTACATATCCCCTCATCAAATATATTACTACAACTCCCACACAAAGGGGGGTCAGTATACACATGAACACAAATTCCCCTTAATAATTTTAAAAAAAACACACTAATTTCTTTCAAGGACAACTCCTTTCAAGGACATTAATCATAACTTTCTCTAACCCCCAAAGTCATCGACTTATGACTAATATTATAATGGGTATGGTCATCCATGCTTCTAAACACTTACCACTCCATCTTCAACTCCTTAGAATACTAGCATTACAGCTCTAATAACATAACTTACAACTTAACAAAATTCATAAAACTATACCAAAGGCATATATTGCCTACCTATATTCCATCAATTCAACTTTAAAGAACACTATACAACACCTCCCCATACTTCTCCATACTACAAAATTCAAGAATACAAACTAGGTACACAAGACACTTATACATATAAAAACCTTATCTAGCAACATGCTACCTGGGGGTTTAACTTATTCTTATATAACCACGCTCTTATCCACATAATGACTCAACCATAATTCATTATTTTAACACAGTCCTCATACACACATATTCCTCATAATTACCACTTAAAATTTTCATAAATTATCAACCTAGGCTCTTTCACAAATCATATCAAGCCTACTAATTCTTTCCCACAAAACATATGTCATTAATCTTAAGCTACTATCCTTTTCACCACAACCCACATCTAAATTTCAAGCTTACAGTCTACAATCAATAATTTACCACTGATAAAGCATGACCCATACTATACTAGTCCATCAAGTTGGGGAATTTCACTTAACTACTACCCGCAATCACATCCTCTCCATGATATTACTACTACACCTCAAAATCCACTAGATACCTTCTCATATTAAGTCTACTTACCCATTCATACATTCTCTCTATCACCAAATTTCTTAATCACCAATGAGTCTCTACCCATAACATATTTACTGGTCTACCCCTTTTCTATTCACAACCCATAACTAATTTCTATAACTACCATAACTATCCACTCTAGGGTCCTTCCCTAATTTTAATCAATAATAATCATAGCCAAACACTTCCTTCACAAACTACCATACAATTTATAATCCTGCTATAACATTAGCCAACCACCATAAAAATAAAAATTGCCCATCAATCAAATGGTTATTTAACTAAAACTACTTATGTACCCAAAAGTCACCATCACTCTTACCGCTAACCTTATGACTTTATGTCACCAACTTCTAGACCATCTCACTACTAATAGGTCATGACACTTGAACATATACTACTGCTCTGGTAGAAATACAGTTCAAATATTCTTCTACACATCATTACCTTTATGCATGACATCTGCAAAAAGAATTTTGAAAGTGGGACTAAATATACTTCATACCTCAGGCTGAAAAGTATGATTTTATCAAGATAAAGGTATACACTCGAATTAATATAATTTGAAGCACTAATGGACTCCTCTCAAGTCCTTATGCTATCTCATAACTTTATGGGTAATTCAATCAGAGAGAACCACATCACTAGGGAAGCTAGACTCTTAAACTTGTATCACCTCGACAATGAGGCATGGCCCATAAAATTAGAACAAGGAAGGAATTTGGATAAATTTCTTATAGACAATGCTACAACATGAACTAGAGTATGAAAGAATAAAAAACAACTCCTATAAGGTCGGTAGCCTCCTGATTATAAGTATGAAGCACAACACACCCATAAGTAAGACTCTACTAGACACGACTTTGTAGATACTCTAAGACCATGAACCATGCTTTGATACAAAGTTTGTCACGACCCTAATTAAGGCCCTGGCCATGACGAGCATCCAAAACTTTGAAGGTCGAGAGCCCTTCTAACTGGCAATCATATGCATAATTCATAAATAATAAAATGCAGAAACATGGTCATTTGATTATATAAACTAAAAAAACAATTTTAATTCAACAAGACTAAAAATAATTTATAAAAATTTGTGAAATCTCTACTGACAAACTAAAAGCAACATCTGTCTAAAATTAGGATAAGGCCCCCGGTCGGACCATAAACTAAAAACAATGAAATCATCATGTTATACAAGGCCTTCTAAAATAATAGAGGCTCACAAACTCTAATTGTCTATCAATGATCTACTGCTTAGCGGGACCCCGAGGCTGATCCTCAGATAAAAAAATATAGGGGGTCAAAGCTAATATATTGGTACGTAGAATAATTAAACAACAAAATACATTTCTATACAACATAGGTCAGAGCATTTCATAAAATATATCATCTTAAATATTTGAAAACACAAGGGCATAATTTGATAAAATTCAGAACACTTTCTTGAAATCATGACTCTACTCTTTGTTATTCTTTTGAACTAGATGGTACACCCTACAATCTATATTTTATGAGCTATATGGAATCCACCCTTGACTAATCAGCCAAGCCCTCAATCTAAGTTTGTCGCAAGGATTGAAGTATCTATAAGGGGGACATGCAAGATCACGCAACAGGGTTCCAAAATTCCCAATCAAATCAATATTTCATGGTAGTGAACAAGATCAAAACGAAGGGCTCCAAACCATAGTAACAATTTGGGATGATATGAATCAATGTACACAAGATCATAGAGTAAGGTACCATAATCCCGTGTCGACAAATCACAATATCTAGCGTTGAGTCTTTCAACTCGTACTTTCTTCAGGTAACCATCTAACTCTCTTTAAGTCTATTAGTAATCATTTCTAAACATATATATTTTTTAATTCAAAATCTGAGTAAAATCTATATTTTATTCTGTTCTGAATTGATTATGGCATTCATGTATTTGGTATCGTCATACCAAGATGTGCAAGTCATATGTCAAAGCTATACGATGGTCTTCTTTAGATTTTTCATCAACTCAATCATTGACCACCAAAAATATTTAAATAATGCTAAGGGTTACTTATTTCAAAACATGTGCAAAACTTATTCAAAGATTCTCCTTTTTCAATATTTCAACATATGATGGTCAGTTCCTTTATAACAATCCATGTAACTCTTTCCATTATCACCTTGAATATTTATAAACAAGAAAACACCCTCTCTTTGATTCATAAAAAATATCAAGTTCAAAACAATAGTAAAACACTTATCTCATACTTTAAAACATCTAATTGAATAACCTAACATGCAATTGAATAACCTACAACTTGTGACATCAAGAGGCATCATAACATAAGAAGGGTTTCTTTATTCATGCTCTTGATTTAACCTTTTTAAAACTTAAAATGTATACTTATATATACACGAGTTAAAATAAATTTGGAGGGGAGGCCTTAATACCAAGATAATATATATATATATATATATATACATATTATTGAAAAGGGTTTCATGATTTGGCTATTCAAAATGATTGTTCAAACCCTTGTTATAAACATCATAACATGCTTTCAAAAGCTTAATAAAACCATGACTTATGCCGATAAATTTTTTAGGATATCCCCATGTACCTTATGTTCCTTAGTTGAAGAATAGAACCCTAACCATGATACTTTTCTTTGGAAATCTTGGATTGAAATGCTTGAATTCTTTCCATGAAGGAAACCCTAATTTCTTTTTATTCATAAGAGTGAGAGGATTTTATATGTTAAAAATAGATAGAAGATAGATTATAATGCTTAGGGTATGATTTAAACTCGAGGGGGGGTTGGAGTGAGTGAAAGGATAAAATAACCCTAAAGAAATCAAAGAATATTGCATTAATTCTTTAGTTCATGACCAAGGTTGATAGCCAGTCACTTAGGTGATGGCTCATCACCTAAGTCATCACTTTTAGGCTAGAATTTTCCCTTAATTTTCCTAGGTTGATTAATAGAACTGATGGGTTCTCACTTAGTTAATGGGTCATCAGCTTAGTCATCACCTAAGTGATGGATTATCAGTATAGTTGTCACTTAGTAGACAGATAGATACTTTGATGTTAAATAAGCATAACTTTCTACACTGATATCATATTAAGGTTAAACTAGTTACATTGGAAGAGGACTCAAAGATTTTTCTTTTGGTATAAAGTAGGCCATGTAACTCATTATGTACATGGAGTAATGGTTGTTTGAAGTTGAATAAGTTGCAGCATTCACTAAAACTTAATCTATAGAAACGTTCCAAACTCATCTTTGAGTTAGCAGATATTTGTGACCTCAATTCATATTTAGAGTTATTCCCACACTATAGAAATTATCATCACACATATATTAAAAAGGAATCATTGGATTTGGGTCTATACGCATAGGAATGATGATTTGAATTCTAGCTCAAAAAATATGTGGTGTTACAATTTTAATATTCATGTGTGTGAACCTTATAGATTTGAGTAGGTTTGAGCATTGTGGAAGAATTGAGGTTAGCTAGGACTTTTGTAGATAGAGTTATCAGTGCCCATGTGGAGAATATAAATAGCCTCAAATAGAGTGCAGTATTGATGGGGAGCATATAGTTGAGGAAGTATTGAGGAGTATGCCTAAGATTGAAAGTAGCAGTTGTATTTTCTATAGCATAGCAATTCTATCCTAGCTTATGTTTAATAGGCATGTGATCCATGTTACAAAATTATGGCCATGTTGTGATTTCCTTATATAGATGTCTTGCTTAGATGATGCCCAAGATTCTCTTCTCTCTAATGTTATTATAACTTCTTAGAAAGAGCATTGAATAAATGCTGCAGTTGAGTATAAGCTTGCAGTATGAGTTAGCCCGTAAAGCTAACAATTTAGTCTAGTAGTCAGACAGATAAGTTCCTATGGTTTTCCATCTTCCCATTTAGTCATACTATCCGAAGTCTCATGAATATGGCTATTTTAAAAGGCAAAAATGTTTGTATCTAGGTAATTTGGGAATTCAACTCAATTTATGCATCATGCATCAATCTCAAATTCAAGATATTCCATCATGATTAAGTCCGTAAGTGTTTCATACATCATATCAGTCTTCCCTTAGTATTTCAGAAAAGTCAGTATCATGTAGGGGAGAATGATCCCAAGGGGGAGATACTATAATATCCTGAGTTTTCATGTCTTAACCTCTAAAATTTTCTTCACGGAACCAAATCCAGCTTGAGGTAATGGTTAATCGTAAGTTGATTCTCTCATTTACATCTAATCCTTATAAACATTATCATGTCATTGAATGCATTCATGAAATCAGTTTAGTTGATGTACCATGCACAAACTTAATTATGCACTTATGTTCTAAGTCATGCATGTTCAGTATGTGATCTCAATTGCCTTAGTTCACAACTCTTAGCTTAATCAGTATCATTCGAGGGTGAATGTTACCAAGAGGGAGATATTGTAATACCCTGTATTATACTTATCTTAGTTCAGCTCCTAGTTGCATGTATAAGAGGCTTAAATCCTGAAAATTTCACTAAGTGTTGGGAACTTAGTCTTATTTTTGGCCTCTTAATTTCAAGGATTTTTAAATGGTTCTTCCTAACTTTGAGGTGCAGGTTTTTTATTTAATTTATATTTAGGAGTGTAAGGAGCATGTCTCGAGGAAGTTTCAAATTTTTAGAATAAGGATTGGGTCATGTTTGGATTTCTATTCTAGCAACTCACCACGATAGTGGCGCATCAAAGTGGTTATAGTGGTGGATGCCTCATCACATGGTGGTGACCTCTTAAACCGCATTCCAGTTGTGAATTAAATTCTTTGAGGGGCAATTGATTCTTTTCCCTGATCTAATTCATAAAAAAATAAATTAAAGCATCGGTTAGGGCATTATATGCCTATTTTCCCATATTCTTCTCTCAAAGAAACCATAACCATCTCCCAAGAACATAAAATTCAATTACCTCCTCTCCAAGAAAACCAAGAGTTTAAGTTTTCCAATCCAAGAACTTTCAAGAAAAGCATCAAGATTGTCTTTCTCTTTCAAGCTTAAGGGTTTAAGTTATATGTGATGTTGATACCTCCCATAGTCTCAGTTTAGTATTCAGTATAGAAGTTAGTTCAGTTTTCCTTGACCATAGCATACAAACTTCCAGTTATTCAGTTATCAGATTTCAGTAATTCAATTTATAGATTATTTCAGAAATAATATATGGTTGGTCTTAGATTCTCAGTTGATCAATTTTCATGCATGTATACTGTTATCTCATGCTTTTCATTCAGTGATTATTTCACACATATTTAACCCTTTTATTATAGCCTAAACTCATCTCATATACCAGTACATTCAGAGTACTGACCGCATACTTTTCTTTACGCTATGATATCTTATATCATAGGTTCAAATGCATAGTTTCCTAACTGCACTTAGACAGTTCAGCTTATCAGTAGCAATAGTCGTAGTGAGTCCTCATCTATCGAGGACATTATTGTTTCATTTTAGATTATCTCAATAGTTTAAAATTTCTATTTGGTTGGAGTTAGTTAGGAATTTGTCCCATCAACTCCACAGTCAGTTAGTAAGAGTTATTTCAGACCTTTAGATATTTAGTTGATTTATCAGTTGTTTTATCAGACTTTTTAGTAGGTCTTCATACATTGCAAATCTATGATTTAATTAATTTCAGTATTTAAACCCTTATGGAATTATCATTTGTTCTTCCACATATGTTGTTTAGTATCAGTTTACTCAGTGCTCACAACAGGCACCAACTCATGGATTAGCTTGTGGTCATTTGTAACCATAAGCACTATTTTCACGACTAGGGTGTAGCCTTAAGTCGTGACATGTACATGCCTTAATTGAGAAGACAATAGAGAGGAATCACCAACTCAAGCCCTAAATAAATCCTTAAGATAAAACCCTAGCTTCCTTTGCTCAGGAACTTTAGAGAGACTTAGAGGGTACTGTCTAAGTATTAATGAATAGAATAATAGGACAATAACATCCCAAGTGAGTTAAAAGTCATGGGGACTTATTAGGTTAAGTGTGAAAATATCTAGATTTCCCTCAATTAAACTGCAAAAAATTCCCATTAAGGAGTATGATTAACCATACCAGTCGTACCCTTCAATACAAGTAGTACCCACCACTCGTACCCTACATCTATCTCTTGCACCCAACACTATCCAAGGTATGACTTACCCAAACCAAATCGTACAAGCTTACTACCCTTACCTTTGACCCATACCCATGGCAGAATAGAATCAAAAGAAGATTAAACACTATCCACCAACTAGTCCATGGTACGACTAGTACCCTGGCTTACGGCTCATAGTGAGCCACTCGTACTCAGATCCAACTTAAGTTTTCAAGTCTAAGATTAAGTAAAGGAAAGGACCAAACCTAACAACCTGTATCCACTAATACGACTTATACCATTCAAGTTGTATCCATTCTAGAAACCAAATCCAACCCATCAACCAACACTGGTCATTATATGACAAAACCATACCACTCATACCCCAGTGTATGACTCATTTCTCCTAGTCCTGACTTGAATAGAAACCAAAAATCCAAGAATTTTACTAATGGTCAAAAACCTAGGGTGTTATAACTATATTGACAAAAATAATTCAAAGGTTTACAATCCCATCTACAATATTGGATCCATCATATGATCTATTGCATGAAGAAAAAAAGGCAAATCCTAAATGACTCATAACCTCTTGTTTTAAGATGTGGTGTACAACATAGCCATAAGAAACACTCTAGATAAACTAAGATTTATATACTCCCTAGGATGACCTTCTTTGATGTAATTTTTGTCATATCTCAAATATCATTGTGATCAACAAGCACCTGACACCTTAAAGACTTGACAGAACAAATTTACAGCATTATATTCCACGTGGTATCTATGATAGTAATTAAAATCTGACATGTATAAAAGCTATAGCGATGATAATTTACCATCACAGAGATAATACCAAAATATATATACATGATATTATCATTGAGGCCACAACTGTTTATGAACCAAAAATAACTACACTTTATACATTAGTCTACAAAGCCATAGAACAAGATTGACAAACTTGGTTAGGTCAAGACAAGTCTTTCCTTATCATTAAATACTATAAAATACCTAAATATATACCAAAGACTTGGTAAATACCTAAATTAACCTAAGTCTCACTAACCATAGTTTAGTATCCCGTGTTGTTACTGAAGAGGTCTAGTACTGGTACTTGTGGCATAAAACATAGTGTCCCCTATGGGGGATGTGTTAATACAAATAATGTACTGGTATGTAGGGCATAAAGAGACCACAGGAAAAATAGAAGCTCAATGACATCAGGTTTCAATAACAACTATATTGATCAGGATAAACGATCACCTTTGTTTGCACTTGTGGGATCATATACATTACAATCTTTCTTTACTTTTCTTGTGTTTATAATCTTGTTAATACATGATATGACCAGCTAATCAGTAGTAAAATAGGAAGACCCATGTTAGGTATTTTAACCCCTAATACAGTCCTTCTATATATAGAAATAAGGATCGACCCATACTATCCTTTCTCTTCACCTCTAGGATACCTACCTAAAAAATTAGGATCGACCCTTTCTAGGTATTCCTTCTACCCTAGGTTACCTCCCACCAATAAATAGATTTCTAACTATATTCTTTTTATCGATAAGGTTGTTATTTGGTGGTCATGACATTGTTGAGTTATAACTTTGGAGCAGTAGTAAAAGACATAGATGTAATTGATGTAGTAACAATGATTTAGGAAGCAACAATAATAATTATATAACACTTAGGTGCTTAAATAGCACAATGGACCTTGTCTGACGAAGAGAAGAACTCATAAAGCTTGCTATTTGAAGTACCTTTTTCATACTAGTACTTAGAAGTGTAAAAGGGGAAGATCTAGTCACAAAAACATTTTGGAGTATTAGGAACAAAGTTGTTAACCACATTAGAGGTTGTAGGCACTTAGGAAGATCACTTTGTAACACAAGAGTTAGATTCATGCCAAAGAGTATAGTATTACGAAACCTTATATACATTGTTGTACGACTCCAATACAATGCCAAATTTACTTCTTCCCCTTCAAATATTATTCTATAGTAGAGTAAGTATTAAAACTAGTATTAGTAGCCAACTAATACATTTAGGATTCTTAACCTCACCAAAGAGTATCCATGTAGTAACCTATAAATTTTCACATCATGGTATTCTTTCCTCCCCTTTTCCTTTACTCATGTCCATATACTACACAACTCTCTTATAAAGTCCTTCTTGACACTCCATGAGTGGCATAACACATATAACTTAATATAAAATGTATGATCAATAGTAAGCTCATGTAACACCCAACTAAGTAGGGTGTCATCATATCATTTTTGGTGCTTCAATACAACTACACATAACAATCTATAATATTTGTCACTTTCTTCTAACAACAATACACATTGAATAGTCCATAATTATTCTCAAAATCCTTTAGTGTAATAGGATAATATTCTAATCACCAGGACATGAGTTTTTGAAAATAACATAAACATAATTCTCCACCTAAAAGATGTATATAGAAAGGTGGAAAAAATGGGTAGTAGCCTTAGCTTGGTTCTTGTAATAGTTATTTTCTTAAATTGTATCTCTTAAAAATTTTGATTCCTTCACTCACAAACCAAAGGACAAGAGAAAAATCTCTTAATAACATAGACAACATAATATCCATAGTTACCTATAGCCAAGCTCATGAAATACACTTAACTTTAGCTTAGAAGGAAAGGATATGTCAATAACCCTAATAAGAATTCTAGGGTTGTTGTATAATCTAAGAGAGAATAAGAGAAATATCCAAAAACCATTATTATGTGTGAAAGTTAAAATGAGTTTATTGAGTTTATTTCCACCCCTTTAAATGGTGTGGCTCTTGGAAGAGTTTCATGTCCATGTTAGGATAATTTATCAAGTAGGTGATGCACCTACTTTATTATTTGACATGGGCCTTTATGGATTTGAACATATTGGAACTTGACTGCCTATTCTTCCCTTTTATTACATTTAGTTAGGGCAAGAATTTCAAAATAGGTGATTATGTACTTGGCCCAATAAGATGGTCAAATATTCTTAGCAGGTGATGAGCATACTTTGTTCTTTAAGTTGGTATATAAGTCAAAGGAGATGATGCACCTACTTGGTTATAGGAATCTTCTCAAAATGTCAAAGTAGGTGACATGCCTACTTTCTTTATTCTTGCTTGGGCATGCGCCTTTATTCTTGTTTGGGCTTAATTACATTGGGCCTTGGTTAGATTTGGGTGTTTAACTTTTTTTCGTATTCTTTTTCTTTGGGTGAATTTGAGATTCAAATAAGTCCACTAACATAAGATTAAATCTAACCCATTAATCATGGCCCCTTTAACTTGATCCATATAGCTTAAGTAGGTGACTTATCTACTATCTTGATTAAGTCAAGCAAGAATCTCAATAATTTGTTCAATTTCTAAATCTTAACCCCTTTATTTTAATTTGAAACTTATATACATTGGGTCACTTTGAGCTTTGGACTCAAATACCACCTTACGGTCCTAAGTTTAAATAGTTGCATTGACGTTAACATAGTCAGGTTACAATAAAATGTACGAGCAGTATCTTCAGATCTATTTACACCATCAACACTCGCATAAAAAATATATTCCATTTCCTACACAATAAGGCCATATCAACCTCCATATAAGTAGATAAGTATACCAAAATATAGGGTGTTATAATAATGACACCTACCTGAGATGCAAAAGTATAAATAAAATTGCAATCAAATAGTAATATGGAAAGAAATATATTTAAGTAAATATAAATGGAACTAAGTTTTTTGTAATATATCAAGTCAAAAACTAAGTAAGATTCTCGTAACCGACATAAACCATATGAGCAACATGGAATCTAGCTGGTAAGCTGTAATACTCCACAGTTTTCCTAGCTAAAATTCATTCCTAGAATGTTAAGGAATAGCTTCCAAAATTAAGAATATTTATTTCATGTTGAATTTTTCTAGATTTAGACCTTTCATTTTATGGAGAATTGAATAATCTTTCCAATCAATACCAAATTCACTCAAATTCGATACTCGACCTGAGGAGTTAGAGCATTTTAAGTTGACAGTGTCCCACTTGAGCAACCACCACATCGTGGTGAAGGACAATTTCATAATTGTAAATTCCAGTGGATCTTCATGATATTAGCACATCGCGAAGAGGACCAAATCCCAATTTTTGAAATCTAGTAGCCCAACGCAATATTGGCGCATCGCGCCAATGGCCAAAATGGCATTCCAAAGGGGAACCGCGATGGCTCTGCATCACGGAGTCCGCCCAGTTCCCACTTTTCCACTTTGCGGTGACCTACTAGTTCAGAAATGTTGCGTTTTCCAATTCTATTTAGAAGTTTAAAAGGGGGTATTTTGGTTAATTCTTAAGCCCCCAATCGTGTATAACATGAGATTAAACCCATTCTAAGCCTATTATGCTCATTATTCATCAATTCTCTCTCAAATAAAGACCCTAGTGCTCAAAGCTTTCTTTCCAAGAAATCAAAATCCTCCATTGTGTCTCCTAGAAAGCTCTAAATTAAGAATTCCCAAGACAGGATAATCAAGAACTCATATTCAAAAACTCAAATAGGAATCAATAATTCAAGTTTCTTCATCCAATCATCAATTAAGGTATGTGGGGTTTATGAACACGGATCCTCTATCATCTTTGTGCCCAAAAACTATTTTTCAAATACAAATTTATATGATTTTGAACGTCTATATGTGAATTTTAAATTAGGGTTCATACCCATTATTGCTAATTGCAAGCTTATGAGATTTCCAATATTTTTTAAGCTGAATTGCATGTCTATTTTCGTACTTCCTTGCCTACTGTAAAAATTTACTGATTTTGAGATGAATTATCATTGCTTTTATGATTAAGCATAAATATTATGATGTTCTGACATGAGTTTGATGTATGGGTTATTAATCCCAAGTTTATATGTTGATGTTTTAAGAAAGATGATGCTTTAAGCATCCTATGATCAGTTTATTCATAAATTTTCAATAAAGCTTTGATCTTTTGATCTTAAGCTAATATAAGGAATCCACATTGTTCATATAGTTTGAAATTTAAAGAAAGAGAAGCATAGTTGGTTTTCATTATAAATCCTTGTTCTATTTTAAGGTGGATTTCTTGTAAGTTCTAAGTGATAAGTATGAGAGTAGTATTTAGCACTGAGTTAGGTATGATTCCAAGGTCTCATGCCCTAGAACTACATGCTACTGTAGGTTTATGATTTGCCCATAGTAGGCTAAGATAGTGATCACTTAAGTTAAGGTTCTATTCTGATGGAAAGGGTAGAACAGTTCTCCCCATCATGGGTAAGAAGTTGAACTCCATGACAGCTCACATGGTTTATGTCGGTTAGAAGTACCTCCTAAAGTTCCTAATTCCTAAGACAGAACGACAGAAAAGCTTTTAGAAAACTAAGTGTAAAGGTTCACAACTTTATCTTAGATTATGCTTTACAGAAAGATATTAGCTACAGATTTCATCTTTTAGATTTCAGGATTTAAGGGTGAGTCCTTTCTACACTTAGACAGTATGATTTAAAGAGAGAATACAAGCACAGTCTTCAGAACTAAATGTTATGATGATTTATTAATCATGATTATAGATTTTAGTATTTTAGATATTCCAGCTTATTTTACATTTAGCATGCATTGTTTTACAAATTATGATGATGAGATGATGTTTTTCTTATGCATTTCACCTCTATATACTCAGTGCATCCTCAAAATACTAATCCATATATACGTCTATATGCTACATTATCTCATAATGTAGGTACAAGTTGTAGCATGTGCAGTCAGGATCAAACAGTTGCAGATTCCAGCCAGCAGATTATGAGTCCTCCTACTTTTTGGACTTTAGTTAGATGTTTTTTATGTACTTTACTTCCTCACTTATATGTATTGATTAGTGGTAGCTGGATTCGCATCCCAGCTATCTATAGTCACTATAGTAGGGGCTTCACAGATGTCAGTTAGAGTTAGTTATGTAATTTTAGTCTCTCTTTTCAGATTTTATCACAATGTACAAGTGTACCAGTATAGTATTTTCACAGATTCTATCATTGTTTTGTTTTTGCATACTAAACTCTATCATTTTATACATGTTTAATCAGTTGCATATTACTATGCTAGCTCATGGGTTAGCTTGGGATCACTTGTGATCCTAAGCACCATGACGTCTCGGGACCCATTTTATGGGCATTACATAAACAAATTTTAGAAAATATTCAATACCTTTTAAAGTGTACAAACCATGACTGACATTCCTATTCGGGCTAAGGGAGACATTATCAACTGGACAGGACCTCTTTAACCTATGGTGGCATGTCATTTAGGACTTGTGTTGTATGAACTCATGTCCTTTCAGTTCTAAGTATTACTCAAAGAACCATATGCATATGCTAATATTTATATTTAAAGATTAGTAAAATTCATAAATTAGTTCAATTTATTATAACCAAAGATAACTGAAATCATAGAACTAGTTTTATACAATTTACTATTTCTGAAAATCATAATAATCATGGAATGGTGAATAGTTGTCTAAAATTATGGTTCAATTAGATTTTGCATGCTATTTTTTCAAGAATTTAGGATTTTGTGTTTGTAACATGCTAACATATTCGAAAGCTTTATTTAAAATAATATGTATTGAAAGAAGTTATAAAATGGATATAATTGAGATCTAGTACTAATTCATGGAGTTAATAAAAACTGTACTTCAAAATATCTTTTAGACATGAGGGTGAAACCATACCCTCATTGATTTCCCACATACCCAGAATTTGAATAATTAATGCTTATAACTCGAACTTAGAGATTTTGGAGAAGAACCCTAGCTTCTTAGGACTTGAGATAAAAGAATCATTTTTTGTTATTTTTTTACTTTTTTAGGGTATAATAAGGGTATGAGTTGACTATTCCATCTTAATACCTCCTAAAATGCACTTAAATTAATGTAATATGGTTCTAGGAAATAGGAAACTACTAAAATATCCCAATTAAAATATAACTCTTTCAGCTATACCTAACCGTCAAAGGTCACAAGATGAGTTGTCATGTTTGACAGTGACTCTTTTATTATACTCATTATGACTAGGTATAATTTTTTGGGTATACGGATGACTAGGAAACAATGAGTCATTGAGTGGACTCATTTCCATGGGACCCAAACTATCAACCCTCAGGTCCTTACCTAGACCAGTGACCCCATGAGGCATCTAAGGTGACAATGACCTATTGTTTAGAGTTATCACACTAGGAAAAGTTTTCAAATTTCAAGACTTGGGTAAGGGATGCTTTGGATGAGTCACAGGATAGCTCGTCATGACTAACTAGTAGGTAATGCCCTAATCAACTTTATGCTCTCCTGTCCCAGAAAGATCAGGAAAATTCTCCTGATGTGGTTACTGGTACGTTACAGATCTTTCATGTGCATGTTTACGCTTTTCTAGATCTAGGAGCTTTTTTGTCTTCTGTTACTCCCTATATAGTAGTTGATTTTGGAGTCAGTCCTAAAATTCTAGCAGAGCCCTTCTCAGTATCTACCATAATGTGTAAAATTATCATCACCTGACGGGTATACAGGAACTGTCTGGTCATGGTATCTCAGAAAATCACTTCAGCAGACTTAGTCGAATTAGAGATAACTGATTTTAATGTCATTCTCGACATAGATTAGCTTCATTCCTACTATTTCATAGTCGACTACAGAAACAGAATAGTCTAGTTCTAGTTTTGAAATAAACCTGTCCTAGAGTGGAGAGGTAGTACTTTAGCTTTCAAAGGTCAGCTTGTTTCCTACCTTCGGGTAAGGAAAATGATATCTAGAGAATGTGTCTATCATCTTGTTCGAGTTAAGGACACTAGTTCTGAAACTCCCAATCTTGATTCAGTCCCAGTCAGGAATGAATATTCAGATGACTTTTCTGAAGATCATCCAAGAATTCTTCTCGAAAGGGAAATAGACTTCTGCATCGATCTTCTTCCAGATACTCATCCTATATCAATTTTTCCATACAGAATACCATCAGTAGAACTCGGTGAATTTGATATTCCAAAAATAGCTTTCAGAACTTGGTATGGTCATTTTAAATTCTTGGTCATGTCCTTTGGTCTTATAAATTCACCAAAAGCTTTCATGGACTAGATGAACCGTGTATTAAACCAGTACTTGGACATATTCATCATAGTCTTCATAGATGACATTCTTATCTACTCCCGCAGTGAGAGTGATTATGTAGACCATCTCAGAAAATTATTACAGACCCTCAAAACCCATCAATTATCATGATATCTATTTATGTCCTACATGTCAGCTCTATGATTATCGGTCATATTCGTGCACGTTAGTGAGAATCACATACACTAATAATTCCTAGTATAAGGAGTTCCAGTTCACTCCGCCTTATGAATTATGTCCTATGAGTACAGAGACTTCAAACTTAAGTAATGTAGCTCATGACTCATGCACACATGTCATGGTTTACAGTATGCTCAACCCACATAACTCATGCTCCACTTTGAATGATCAAAAAAAACTCATATTATGTCATGCATACCCTTAGTTTAGATCCCTTGGTGAAATCTATGGTGTTGATGCTCTATCCCTCAGGCCTCAGTTACAGTATCAGTTCCGTAATCAATATTTAGTAAAGGACTCAGAGATAGTCCTACAGAACCATGGCTTTCAGCTATCAGTTACTTAGCCATTAGAATTTAGTATTAGTCTAAACCTCAATTATCGGTATTCAGCTATAAGAACCCAATATTTAGTTTTGGTATGAGTCCAATTGTAGTCTTAGTTACAGTGCCAGCTCCATTTCAGTAATCAGATCGGAAACTCAGTCTAGTTCTAAGTTTGCTTGATCATAGTATACGATTATTAGCTATTCAGTTATTAGTATTTTAGTACCTCAGTTTATAGAATATTTCTGAATCATGTTATACGCTTGGTCTTGCATCCTTAAGATAATATAGTTTTCACTCATTTATGCACAGTAATCTCATGTTACCCAGTCAATCATTACCTTCTATGCATAATGCTCTATAGTTTTAGTCTAGTTATTCAGACTATGTATAGTTCAGTCTTACCTGCCCAGTATTTAGCTATCATCCATGCAGTTAATCAGATAAGTTAGTATGTTTATGCATTTATGCTCAGCACATATGAATATTTTCAGTAGTCTCGAGTGATATGTTGTACTAAAGTAGAGAGTATAGTGGAAGGAGTAGTTGAGGGATATGTCTAAGCCTGAAAATTTTAGATACAGTGCATAAGTCTTAGTAACTCTATTTAAGATGATGTTTCATAGGTATTTCCTCCTACTACAAGAATCCCAGCCATGTGGTGATCCCCTATTCAGATGTCCTTCTTAGACTAGGCCAAGATTTTCTTTCTCCCTACAGTCACTAGAACACTATAGAAAGAGTATCAAAGAAATACTCCAGTCGAGTATAAATTTTCAGTATAAGTTAGTCCACAAAGCCATTGATTCAGTTTAGCAGTCAGACAAACAAGTTAGTATGGTATGGCTTCCCATTTTTCCATCTAGTCGTACTATCCGAAGCCTTATGAATGTAACTATTCAAAGGTAGATCAACCAGGTAGTTGAGTTTCCAGCACATTTCATGTATCATTCCATAGTTTCAGAATCCAGATATTCAGTGACAATTCAGTTTGTAGTTTCCTTGTGCATCACCTCAGTTTCCTCATAGCTCGAAAAAAGAAAAAAAATAGCCCAGCATTCTTCAAAGGACATAGTTTCCCAAGAGGGAGATACACTATAATTCCCCAAACTTTCATAACATAAACATGCCACTCTCTCTTCACGTAACAAACCTATTTTGGAGTAGTGCATACCCATAGGTTGACCCTCTATCTCTAATCTAAGTCATAAGCCATGAACTCAATGGCTCAGTTCAGTTCATGATAGTCAGTCCATGTAACACGTTACAGACTTAGTCATGTTCTCATATTCCTGTTCATGCATGTTCAGTAAAGAATTTTTAGTTGAGATCAAATAAAATTTAGTATTTTGAAAATCTCTCCCATAAGGGAGTGAAGAGATTCAGCAAGAAGCGAAAGCTCAGTCCCCGATATGTTGGTCCCTTCAAGATTCTCAATCGATTTGGCAAGGTAGCTTGTAAGCTCAAATTACCTTCAAATCTAGCCTCAGTTCATCCAGTCTTCCATGTCTCTTTTCTCAAGAAGTGCATAGGTGACCTAGCACTTGTAGTCCTTATTCAGAGCATAGATGTTCAGAACATCCTCTCTTATAAAGACATTCCATTCAAAATCCTAGACTATCAGACTCGTAGACTGGGGAACAAAAAAATCCCTCTAGTCAAAGTTCTTTGGCAAAATTAGTTTGCTGAGGAAGATACTTGGGAAGAAGAAGTAGACATGCGGACCAAGTATCCTCACCTCTTCTCCACAAACTCAGATTTAGCTCAAGGTAACAGTTCTTCTTAAGCTTTTCACTTTCATGTTCAGATTTTAGTGACAAGATTGGTATCTATTTCATGTTCTGAATTCTATTATAAACTTGGTATTAAATGACATTGCATATTCAGTCATGCATTCATATGTCAGTTCAGTTATATAATCATGCATCTAACATGCATTCTCATTATGAGAACCTTATTTCATCAGAACACTCATTCATGCATCCATAAATCAGTTACACATACATTAGTTATGCATGTTGGGTATGATATATTCAGTTATTAGTCATGTCAGTCATGAGATCATGTTCCAATTGTTCATGTTCATTATGTACGTCAGTTTATCTTGTCCCCTCTTTTCAATCTCATTCGAGGTTGAATGTTCTCAAGGGGGAGATATTGTAATACCCCATACTTCTACCTAGCTTAAAATCATCCCAAGAATGTTAGAAACTTACTTTGAAAGATGAATCCATTTTGTACACATGGAATTTTTAAGATTATCACTTTTATTAAGTGGGAAATTAAATTGATTTTCCAACGATACCAATTTTGTCCAAATCTGGTATCGGAGTAGAAAGTTATGGATGTTTTAACGAGAGCTGTCAGAACTACCCAGGTGCAACCGGCAGGTTGACGGACTGTCGATCTTGCGATGGACCATCACCTAGACCGTCATAGCTAAGGTAGTAAGTTAATCTTCTAGCTAAGGTACGACAAATAGGTTGATGGACCATCGAACTTGCGATGGACAGTCGCCCAAGCCATCACTACTAAGGTAGTGAGTCCCTATACTAATCCACGTACGACGGTCAGAACGACGGACCATTGAGCCAGCGACGGACCATTGAATGAGCCATCATAGATCCATTTAAAGTTGTTTTTAAAAAGGTATTTTGGTCTTTTGCCACCCGTTTTAACCCCTAATTATACCAAACCACAGCCCATAACTTTATTGTTCATCTATAATATCAAATTAGGGTTTCTCTCAAAGATCAATCCCCAAGAACAAGAAACCCTAGGTATTTAATTCCAAGTTAAGAATTCAAATTTTTCTCCATCAATCTTCAAGAAATCATCCACTCAGGTATGTCATGTGTTGATTCATGGGTCCCTTTCACCCATGAAGCTCAAGAATCTCTTTTCAAAATCCAAGATTTATGTATTTATGAATTTCATGATTTAAATTGAATTAAAATTTATGTTCATGATGTTGTAGTGTTTTGATTCACGTTTTAAATTACATATTCGAATGATTGACCCTAGAATATGGTGATTTACATAATAATCATAATAAATCCCCTTTAATTTACAAGTTGATTGATGTATCTATGATTATTAGATGTTTTGATAATTGTATAACCAAAGAATGCTCCCTATGTGTTTAACTAAATGCCTATGTGAAGGAAAAGTGTTATACTAGTATAATAATATGAAATCCCTATTCATGTACAAGTTTATGCATGTCAAGTTTTTGATGAAATGTCTTACTCAATGAATTATGGATATATGTGTAGCCATTGTGGTGCTTTAGAAGTTGTACTTCATGAAATCTCCAACTTATTGTATTATGGATTGTGATGTTGGTCATGTATTCAAGAAAGTCATGTTTTGTCAGTTTCTTCCCATCAAGTCTTGGGGGTACTTGTACCCAAAACATATAGCTATGTGCCTAGAGCCAGTGCCATGTTTTCCAGATATCCTCAGTCAAGCTATGATCCAGAGAACTCAGTCAGTCATGTGACTCAAGAAAGCTCAGAAATTCAGTAATATGAGAATTCTCAGGTAGTTATCCGATCTCAGTAGCATTTCATCAGTCCACGGAAATTCAGTTAACTTATTCTAGTCAGTTCAGTTAATCATGTTCAGTTTCTATTCATATGGGAGTAGAAATTAGCACTGAGCGAACCCAAGGATGGGAACCCACCTGTTATATGAGGGTTTAATTCTTAAAAGTAATTTTTACATTTTAGAACTACGTAGCCAGCGTAGGTTGAGACATCATAGCCTATTATATGAGGGTAGATGAGGTGGCTTAACCTATATATGAGGGTTCCCACCATTCTCAATAGAGTTACCTGTTATAAGAGGGTTACTCACAGATTTTCCTTACTAGTGGCGCGGTATTGACACCCTTCCAATTGGGGTTATAGATTGGACCCCAACTCAGCTATACTACATTATCTAGGGCATGTTGATTATATGAATACTTCCCACAGTTTCAGTTACAAATTAGGATTGTCAGATACAGTCATTTAGTCTCAATAATAGAACTTAGATAGTTCTTTAGAATTTCAGGACTGTCAGATAATGTCAACTCAAAATAGTATGAAACTAAACTACTGTCATTAGAAACTAGACTGTCAGATACAGTCGCTCAGTATTAGTTATTTCAGTTATATAGTTACCAGTATCTCATGTTATCAGTACTCAAGCTCAGTAATCATGTTATCACAAACTCAATTATAGTTATTATGTATTCATGCATGCATTCTCACGTTCATATTATTCAATCAGTTAGTATAGTTCGTACATGTGAACCCTTTCCATTCAGCCTACCTCATATGCATACCAGTACATTTAAACATACTAATGTATTTGTGCTATGGTGTTTTATACCATAGGTTCAGAAAGCACGAACTCCAGAGCATCAGTAGCATTCCAGTCTCAGCAGTCGGAGTTAGCAGTGAGTCCTCATCCTTCGAGAAAATGACTTTATTATCTCATTAATTAATTTATTTCAGTAGTTGGAGTTAGTTTGAGACATGTCCCATCAACTCCTAATTCAGATAGTTTAGAGGCTTTCAGACTAGCATATTCTGACAGTTATTTTAGTTGTTTTGGTATTGATATACCATATCTTCAGATGTTATGTTTTATCAGATCTTTGAACCTTATGGCCTTCCAGCCTTTATTTCCGCCTTTATAGAGTATATTATGCAGTGTACAGGTACAAATATCAGTCATGGGTTAGCTTATGGTCCTTCAGGGTCATGAGCACCATATGGCATTTCGGGTACTAGACTCGGGGTGTTACAGGTCATTTGAATAGGAGCATCATAAAAATCACACCTTATATCCAATGCCATTAAAAATATGTAGACACTTAAGTAGAACCAGACAAATAAAATCATAGCCTTTATTTCATAAACAATAATAGAACTTGTGATCACTGAATATGACACATCTTTATTGGGTAATCCTAAGAAAGAATAAAAATTGGCCCAATCATGTCACGAGCAGAACCAAGGCTTAGTCGTGATGAGTAAATCATGCTCCATTATGAGCCGAAGACCACTCTCCCAGCCAAACATCCAGAACATAATAAAAAAATATATAAGAAGCCAACAAAATAGCAATAAGAAGGATAGATAATAAAATGTAAGCTCTATGAATCAAACAAACATCCAACCCATACATGTCCGCAAAAGCCTCTAAAATAAAATACAATAATAGGTTAAGACATGCCCTCAACCTTCACAAAAGAGAGTTCACCATTCCAAAGATCTAGAAAAAATATAATAAAATGGCGGGGCTTTCCAAAAGATGGAGTCTCAGTCTACGAGTCTGATAGTCTAGGATTTCAATTGGAATCTCCTTATAATAAAGACTATTATGAACATCAATACTCTGAAAAGGGACTACAACTGCTGGGTCACCTATGCACTACTTGAGCAAAGAGACATGGAAGACTGGATGAACTGAGGCTTGATCTAAAGGCAATTTGAGCTCATAAGCTACATTGCCAAATTGACTGAGAATCTTGAAGGGACCAACATATCGGGGACTGAGTTTCCCTTTCTTGCCGAACTGCTTCACTCCCTTCATAGGAGATATCTTTCGATAGACATAATCACTAATTTCTAACTCGAGACCTTTTCTACGAACATATGCATAAGACTTCTGTCGGCTCTGAGCAGCACGGAGTCTTTCTCTAATCAACTTTACTTTTTATAAGGCATCGAATACTAAGTCAGGCCCTATGATTGAGGCCTCACTAACTTTGAACCAACCGATCGGAGATCCATATATCCTACCATAGAGATCTTCGAATGGAGCCATCCGAAACTGGAATGATAGCTGTTGTTGTGTGCAAACTCAATCAAAGGCAAGTGGTTATCCCAACTACCCTTGAAATTAATTGCACACTCACATAGCATATCTTCTAAAGTCTGAATGGTCCTTTCTGCTTGACCATCTTTCTGAGGATAAAAGGTTGTACTGAGATGAACTTGGGTACGAAGTCCCTTTTGGAATGCTTTCCAAAAATAAGAGGTGAATTGGGTACCTCTATCTGAGATAATAGATAACTGAATGCCATGTAATCTGACCAACTCCCTAATATACAGTATGGTGTAATCCTCGACTGAATAAGAGGTATGAACTGGAAGGAAATAGGCTGATTTGGTCATCCTATCTACAATGACCCAAACTAAATCATGATGATGACGATTTCGAGGCAAACCCGTCATGAAGTCCATGTTCACTTCTTCCCACTTCTAAGTAGGAATAATAAACTCCTACATAGGACCACTAGGCTTCTAATGCTCTATCTTAACCTGCTGATATGTAGAGCACTTAGCCATAAACTCAGCAACGTCTCTCTTCATCCCACTCCACCAATAGACTTCCCGCAAGTTGCGGTACATCTTTGTGGCCCTGGATGAATAGAGTAGTGTGTAACCTGCGTTTCTGCAAGATTTCACTTCCTTAAGTCATCTACACCTGGAACATAGAGACAACACAAAACACCATCACCCCCTTGGGAGAAAACCTCTACTTTCTGATCCTGAACTGACTCTTTCAACTTGACAGGTTTGGGATCTCTATCTTGCTTTTCTTTTATCTCAGAAACTAGAGATGATTCTGAACTACTATGAACCCATATATCACCCTCAACTGTATCGACTAAGCGAATGCCTAGTCTAGAAAGCTAATGTACTTCCTGAGCTAACTTCTTCTTACTGTAATCCACATGAGCAATACTATCCATAGAAAGTCTACTGAGAGCATCGACCACTATATTGTCCTTGCTCAGATGATAGAGGACACTCATGTCATAATATTTCAAGAGATCTAACCACCTTCTCTGATGAAGATTGAGATCTTTCTGAGAAAAGGCATACTGAAGACCCTTATGATCTGTGAAGACATCTATATAAAATCTGCAGATATAATGCCTCCAAATCATCAAGGCAAAGACTACGGTTGCTAACTCAAGATCATGAGTAGGATAATTCTTCTCATGGGGTTTAAGAAGTCTGGAGGCATTGGCTATGACCTTACCATGCTGCATGAGAAAACAACCTAAACCTACTCTGGATGCATCACAGTATACTACAAACCCATATGGACCATCTGGAAGAGCTAAAACTAGAGCTGAGATGAGTCAAGTCTTCTACTACTGAAAACACTTCTTGCAAGGATCTAACCACTGAAACTTGACATTCTTCTGAGTCAATCTAGACATAAGGGATGCAATAGAAGAAAATCCATCAACAAAACATCTGTAATAGCCAGCCAAACCCAAGAAACACCTGATATCTGATGGAGAGATAGGGCGAGGCCAGTTTTTTACTGATTTGGTCTTTTAAGGATCTACTCTAATGCCATCACCAGAAATGATGTGACTAAGGAATGCTACTGACCTTAGCCAAAATTTGCACTTACTAAATTTGGCGAGTAGCTGATGATCTCTGAGAGTTTGAAGTACTATTCTGAGATGGTCTGCATGATCTCACTCACTGCAGGAATGGACCAGAATATCATCTATGAAGACTATGACAAACATATCCACGTACTATTTGAACACGTAATTTATCAAGTCCATGAAATTTGCTGGGGCATTGGTAAGACCAAATGACATGAATAGGAATTCAAAGTAACCATACCTTGTATGAAAAGCTGTTTTAAGAATGTCATATTCTCTAACTCTGAGCTGATGATAGTCGGATCTGAGGTCTATCTTAGACAAATAACTCACACCCTAAAGTTAGTCAAACAAGTCATCAATTCTGGGAAGATAATACTTTTTCTTAACTGTCACTTTATTAAGTTGACAGTAGTATATGCTCATTTTAGGAGAACCATCTTTCTTATGCACAAATAAGATTGGTGCACCCCACAGGGAAATGTTAGGCCTGATGAATCCCTTATCTAGAAGATCCTATAACTGTTCTTTCAATTCTCTAAGTTCTGCTGGTGCCATTCTATATGGAAAAATAGATATAGGCTGAGTATCTGGAAGAAGATCAATGCCGAAGTCAGTTTCACTTTTGAGAAGAATTCTTGGAAGATCTTCAAGAAAGATATCTGAATATTCGTTCACAACTGGAACGGATTCAAGACTGGGTATTTTGGAACTAGAATCCTTAACATGAACAAGATGATAGACATATCCCTTAGATATCATTTTCCTTGCCTGAAGGTAGGAAATAAGTTGACCCATAAAAGCAGATACACTACCCTTCCACTCAAGGTCGGGTTCATTTACGAACTAAAATTGAACTATCCTATTTCTGCAGTCGACTGTGGCATAGCAGGAATAAAGACAATCCATGTCGAGAATGACATCAAAATTAGTCACCTCTAATTTGACTAAATCTACAGAAATGACTTTCTAAAATATCATAACCTGCAGTTCCTGTAGACCCTCTAGGTTATGATGGTTTTACCCACTGGGTTAGAGACTGAAAAGGGCTCTTCTAGAATTTAGGGACTGACTCCAAAATCAACTGCTATACAGGGAGTAACAAAAGACAAGGAAGCACCTGGATCTAGCAAAGCGTAAACATGCACATGACAGATCTGTAACGTACCAGTAACCACATCAAGAGAATTTTCCTATATCTTGCAGGGACTAGAGAGCATAGAGTCTATTTAGGCATTGCCCACTGTAGCACTGGAGGTTTCACCCTGCTGATTTGGGCGACCGGACTGAGCTGAGGAGCGGAGATGACTCTGATAACCTGAATGAGGGTAGTCTCTAACTCTGTGGCCTGGCTTGCCATAATAGAAATACACATTGCTGCCAGCTCTGTACACACCCTTGTGGTTCTTACCACAAGTCTAACAAAAGGGATTAGTTTGGGCACTGCTAACACTGCTTTGAGACTTAAAGCCTAGTACTCTATCTTTGTTACCCTCTCTGAACTTAGAAATCGGAGCACTGGTTGACGAAGGAGCTGGAACTAATGACTTAGAAAAAAATCTGAGAGTGATTGCCTCCCTCTAAATTAGGCTGACTAAAATTAAAGCTACCTATCCTAGCTCTCTTATTCTGCTTCACTCTCTACTTAATCTTCTGCTCCTCTATCTGTTGAGCATGAGTCATGAGCCTAGCTAAAGTCATGTCACTATTCAATATGGCAGATCTGCGCTCATTAACCACTCTATCATTTACCCCTAAAACAAACTTACTCATCTTAGCCCTGCTATCTGCAACCATATGAGGGGCATATCTGGCTAATTGAGTAAACTTAAGAGAATACTCTTTCACCGTCATATTCCGTACCTGAGGTTGATGAATTCTAACACCTTAGATTTTCTAAGCTCTAGTGGAAAGAATCTATCAAGGAAAGCAGAAGCAAACTCCTCCCACTCAACAGGCCTTACATCATTTGGCTTTCTAACTTTCACTATTTAAACCAGGCATGAGCAACATCCTACAACTGATATATAGCTAGCTTAGAACTCTCACTAGAATTAACCCCTATTATGTTTATAACCTTCTGCACCTGATCTAGGATTTCCTGAGGGTCCTTAACTGACTTAAACCCGAAAAAAGATGGAGGGTTCATTTGGGTAAAGTTCTAATTTTTGGCTGCAGCTGAATTGGCCACTGGATTGGCTGGAATGATAGCTGGTCATTTATTTTGAGCAGCAACTTAGTTAGTAAGTATAGTGAATGCAGCTCAAAACTCTGCATGAAAAATATGTTCGCCCAAAGGTTCTTCGGGTTAAGGGGTTGGTTGATTCCATTTCTTCTTTTAGAAGGGATGTTCTATAGAAAAAACGGAGAAACAGATTAGACAGAGAGATTGACTTGATATAATGCTCACTAGCATGACATGAATACTAAAAGAGGGGAAACTATTCCTAAATCATCTTATAGTCTCCTGTACATAAATGTAGCACACAACACACCCATGTACAAGACTCTACTAGATGTGGCTTTCAGACTTCCTAGGACTCTATTGAACTTTAGGCTCTGATACAAAGTTTGTAATGCCCCAAATTTGGTACTCGAAATGCTACACGGTGCTCATGACCCCGAAAGACCACAAGCTAACCCATGACTGATATCTGTACCTATATACTGCATAAAATACTTTATAATATGGAAACATAAACTGAAAGGACATAAGGTTCAAAACTTAGACATAGTATCTGATTAAAATATAATATCTGAGAGAGGTATGAAATACCCAAAACAACTTAAATAAGTTATCTGAACATACTATAGTCTAGAAAGCCTCTAAAATGTGACTGTCTGAATAAGGAATTGATGGGACATGTTCCCAACTAACTCCAACTAATAAAATAATTACTGAGATAATAAAATGATGATTATGTCCTCGAAAGATGAGGACTCATTGCTAACTCGAAAAGCTGATATTAGAATCTACTGATGTTTTGGAGCTCGTATCTCTGAACTATGGTATAAGACACCATAGCGCAATATGCGTTAGTACTTTGAATGTACTAGTATGCATGTGATGTAGGCTGAATGCATGGGGTTCATATGCATTAACAATAACAATAGCAGACTAATTATCATGATTGTGAGAATACATGCATGAGACATAATAACTGACACTGATACCATGATAACATGATTACTAAATCTGAATACTGATAACATGACATACTGATAAATGATATAACTAATAACATGAGTGACAGTATCTAATATTCCTGGATCTGATGGAATAAGATGAGTTCCATATTGTATCTGAGTTGACTGTATCTGACAGTACTGAAATCTAAAGAACAATTTGAGTTCTATTACTGAGATTGATTGACTGTGACTGACAGTCCTAATTTTGTAATGTGAAACTGTAGGAACTAGTTATCTAATTGACATGCCCCTAATATTCCATTATGGCTGAGTTGTGGTCCAATCTTTAACCCCAATTATAAAGGTGTCAATATCGTGCCACTAGGAAGGACAAGTTATGGGTGACCCTCATCTGATAGTGTCCCCAAAAGAGAATGGTGAGGCCCTTATCTAATAGTGCTTATCCATCTTATCAACTAAAATCATAGGCTTCATTTCATAAACAATAATAGAACTTGTGATCACTGAATATGACACATCTTTATTGGGTAATCCTGAGAAAGAATAAAAATGGGCCCAATCATGTCACGAGCAGAACCAAGGCTTAGTCATGATGAGTAACTCAAGCTCTATTGTGAGCCGGAGAGAACTCCCTTATCCTAACATCCATAATACAATGAAAAAATATTTAAAAAGCCAACAAAATAGCAATAAGAAGGATAGATAATTAAATGTAAGCTCTAGGAATCAAACAAACATCCAACCTACACATGTCCACAAAAGCCTCTAAAATAAAATACAATAATAGGTCAAGACATGCCCTCAACCATCACAAAAGAGAGTTCACAATTCCAAAGATCTAGAAAAAATATAATAAAATAGTGGGGCTTTCCAAAATATGGAGTCTCAGTCTACGAGTCTGATAGTCTAGGATTTTGACTGGAATCTCCTCATAAGAGATACTGTTCGGAATATCAATGCTCTAAATAGGGACTACGACTATTGGGTCACCTATGCACTTCTTAAGCAAAGAAACATAGAAGACTGGATGAACTAAGGCAAGATCTAAAGGCAATTTGATCTCATAAGCTACCTTGCCGAATTGACTGAGAACCTTGAAGGGACCGATATATCGGGGACTGAGTTTCCCTTTCTTGCCGAACCGCTTCACTCCCTTTATGGGAGAGATCTTTAGATAGACATTGTCACCAATCTCTAACTCAAGATCTTTTCTACAAACATCTGCATAAAACTTATGTCGGCTCTGAGTAGCCCGAAGTCTTTCTCTATTCATCTTAACTTTTTTTAAGGCATCGAATACTAAGTCAGGCCCTATGATTGAGGACTCACTAACTTTTAACCAACCGATTGGAGATCTACATCTCCTATCATAGAAAGCTTTGAATGGATCCATCCAAATACTGGAATGATAGTAGTTGTTGTATGCAAACTCAATCAAAGGCAAGTGATCATCCCAACTACCCTTGAAATCAATTGCACATGCCCATAGCATATCTTTTAAAGTTTGAGAGGTCCTTTCTACTTGACCATCTATCTAAGAATGAAAGGTTGTACTGAGATAAACTTGGGTACCAAGACCTTTTTGGAACACTTTCCAAAAATAAGACGTGAATTGGGTACCTCTGTCTGAGATAATAGATAAAGAAATACTGTGTAATCTGACCAACTCCCTAATCTAGAGTCTGGCATAATCCTCGACTGAATAAGAGGTATAAACTGGAAGAAAATGGGCTGATTTGTTTATCCTGTCTACAATGAACCAAACTGAATCATGCTGAGGATGAGTTCGAGGCAAACCCATCACAAATTCCATGTTCACTTCTTCCCACTTCTAAGAAGGAATAATGAACTCCTGCATAGGACCACTAGACTTCTGATGCTCTATCTTGACCAGTTGACATGTAGAGCACTTATCCATAAACTCTGTAATATCTCTCTTCATCCCACTCCACCAATAGACTTACCACAAGTCATAGTACATCTTTGTGGCCCCTGAATGAATAGAGTAGTGTGTACTTTGTGCTTCTATAAGAATTTGTTGCCTTGTTATCTACTTCTAGAAAATAGAGATGAACCTAACAACGCAAAAAACCATCTCCTCCTTGGGAGAAAACCTCTGCTTTCTGATCTTGAACTGACTCTTTCAACTTGACAAGGTTGGGATCTCTGTCATGCTTTTATAAAAGTATTTCATCAAAACATGTGATAGGCATAATATGTACATACATGGGGATTTCATGGTATCATGCTAGTTAGGAACTTTTCCTTCATCTAGCCATTTAATCAAACATATTGCTGGCATGGTATATGTAAACATCATTGTACAATAATTAAACATCATGGTTCAATTCTAATTTCATCATTCAATGGTTTAGTCATAGGTTTGCATGAATCTATATCTATAATAATTTAACCCACAGAGAATTTATCACCCAACATGGAGTAGAATTTAATTTCTCATTATCCACATGAACAAGAGCAGCCCAGTCATGAAATTCATAAGAAAATCCATAAACTTGAATTTAAAAAAGGGATTATTGGGCTTTATGGACGAAAGGAGTCCATGAATGAACACTATACATACCTTGGTTCGTAAATACATGCAGATTGATGGAGGAAATTCTTCATTCTGAATCTTCTATATAAGCCCTAGGTTGTTCTTGACAAGTTTTTAAGAAAAGAGAGTGTATTTTGGGTAAAAAAAAATGGTTGAATCACGTGTTAAAGGGCTTAAATAGGGGTGGGAAATTGACCCTTTTAACCCTGAACGTATTTTGTAATTTCAGAAAAAAAATTCCTGAATTGGACCCCTGGCGCGACACGGCACTATCGCGCCGTGTCACTAGAATTTGACAATTGAGAAATTGAGGAATGGCGCGATGCTGAGCCATACCGTTTCCCCTTCTTTTCTGACCTGGAACTTTGGTGCGACGCGGAGGAAATTGCACTGAGACACTGGAAAAGAATAATTGTCATTTTAGCTTATGGCGTGGCGTGGCATGGCGCGGCGCGCCACTGACCAATATGGCATTTTTTTACGATGGGAACTTAAAATTTTCATCACTTATTAATCAGTTATCAGATTTAGGCAAATTTTATATCGATGAAAAACTTATTGAATTTTCCACATGACAAAAAGTGAAAATCTTAAAAATACCATGTGTAAAAAAGTGAATTCATCTTTCAAAGAAAGATCCTAATATTTTTGAGATAATTTCAAGCTAGGAAAAGATATAGGGTATTACAATCATTACCCAATAGGTTTATTTAACTTGATCTTACAGACCCAATAAGAATTTTTGCTAATGTTGAGCCTAGGCCTACTTTGTTGGAGAATATTTAAGGTTGGTAGATTAAGGTTTATTTAAGGTTGGTAGATTAAGGTTAGAAGTTTGTGTAGTATTTTAGATTAGGTACGGAGGGGTCAGTCCAAGAAGGCTACCGTAGATATATAGGTTATATTGAGATTTAATGGCTATATTTATGTTCTGAGAGTAGGGGATTTGATTAAGTGATACTTCAGGAGTCTTATAGCTCCAGATATTCTACTCAAATTAGGACAACTATGATTTATATATTGTATTTTGGTTTTGATGATTTCCTAAAAATAGTTTAAGGGACCTGGCCCGTTACTTAAGATTAAAACTCAATACAATTTTAGAATATACTAGACTATTTTGGCTTATAATGTTATAGTATGCTGACAGCTTGTCTAATAGGATGCTGTTAAGGTTTTTCTCTCAAGTATAAAAGAAAGATGTGACAAAATCAAAACCTAATTCTTTTGAAAAATATAATAAAGAATATCTCTCAAGCAAAAGGCAATTCTAGGCTCATTTCAACAAAGCGGACCTGATCGAGTTGTTGGTTAAGTTTTGTTGCTTTACTGAATATTGAGTTTATTTTTCTTGATACTATAAAATATAGTAGCTTCTGGTCTTGTCTATGTCATAAGTCGAGTCAAGAAACTAGAGTTAGTTGTCATTTTAGCCTATGTGTAGTCAAGTTCTTTTCAACATGCTATATTCTAGGTAGAGCTACCTAGGAGCATCGACTTAAGTTAGTTGATGTGTGGGTGTGGTAGAGTTACGGCATTGATCTTGTAATCAAGTTATTATGAGGTGGTAGGATTAAGAGCATAATCCCGGTGGTCATTGGAATTTGTAATCATCTCTTTAGCATTAGGTTAGTGGAGTTTGCTAAAAATCCTATGGGATAGGTTGTGGGCTTTCCTCCCTTGAGCAAAGAGGTTTCCACATATATATTGTGTTTTATTTAATTTCAATACTTTATATTTATCCTACTTATCTTACTATTTTTGTACCTAATAGACCTGGTCCTTTACTGGCGGTGGACCTATATTAGCCAACTATTGGTATCAGGAGGTACACTCTAAGAGATTAATACCTAGAATGGATCCTGAGTGATGGTTGCTCCACCCAATCTAGTGGAAGGTCAGTCGACTACCAGATCTCCCCGCTTCAATGGTCAATATTATGGCTAGTGGAAGACTTGAATGTGTGATTTTATCCTAGTAAAAGACAGTCAGTAATGGGACATTATCTTTGATGGACCACACATACCCATAAAAGAGGTTAAGGAAATATCACCAAGCTGGTCCCTATTACACGGAATAAGTATGATGAAAAAGATAGGAAAAAGCATAAGAAAAGTACAAAGCTAAAAAATTATTGGTTAGTGAAATAGGACCTGATGAGTATAATAGAATTTTGTATGTGAATTAGCAAAGTAAATTTGGATTGCTTAAATATTATTCATGAGGTAAAAATTTAAGTCAAACAATCTAAAGTAGATATGCTCACTACTCAGTATGAAGCCTTCACTATGAAAAAAAGTGAGACTAGCCAAGAAATGCATGTCAGGTTCACTGTCATAACTAATGAGTTGCACTATGGAGAAGTTATTCCACCAAGTAAACAAGTGATAAAATACTTGGTGTTTTAACTAAGTAATGGGAAAGAAAGGTCAATTCTATCTCAACAGCTCGAGATCTCAAAACTCTTACAATGGATGGACTATTTGGAAATTTGAAGACTTATGTGTTAAGAAACAAGATCAAGATAAGCATCCTAAAAAATGAAATCTCTGGCTCTAAAACCTATAAAATAACACTCGGGTAAAGATTATGAGGATGTTTCCTACTTAGCTCAAAAATTCATTAGAGCTATAAAGAGGAATGGTGGATTTCAAAAATAGAGGGAAAACACTTACAAGCCATCAGGAGGAAATAATTGTTATCATAATTGTGGTAAACCTTATCACTTAATCAAGGATTATAAAATCCTCAAGATGGAATATAAAGGTTATTGAAGGAAGGAGGATACAAAGGCAAGATAAAGGAGTGGGTCCTTGACAAGTCTAAGAAAAGAGTTGTAGTTGATTATCTTGTCAAGCAAGTCTTGGCAGCTTAGAGGGACTCATCTAGTGAATCTAATAAGTCATAACACCTTGAAAATTCTTTTTTGTTGGATATGGAAGAGGATTACACCATTTATAACTCTTTTTTACTCTCATGACGAGGTCATATGATGATGAGGATGATAAGGTAAATTATCTTGACATTCAGCAAAACCTCATTGCCTATTGCTTGAAGAAACTAAACAGGCTAGCAAATGATTTAATTGATTCCTTGAGTGAGCTCACAGCTGAGAATGATTTCCTTGAAGGAAGTGTAGAAAATCATGAAAATGAAAAAATTGTATTAACTATTCAAATTTCTGAGTTGGGAGAACAATGTCAAAATTTACCTCTGAAAATGCTAAAATGATAGAGAAGATGAGAAAATTGTCTGAGTCTATTTCAAAGGAAAAATTTCAAGCTATTAGTCTTCAAATTAAGCTTGAATAAAAGTTGAAATAAATCCCATGAACTTCTTGCAACTTCTCTTGAGAAAAATGTTGAACTATAGAGGGACCTAGTCCATATAATTGAAGATCTTAACAAATCTCTAAAATGGATTTCTCATCTTAGATTTTAGATAATGTAACTAGTAAAAGATCTAACCATGGAAAATTTCTTGGTTGTAAACTTGTTAATCCCACTTTCAATCCCCACAGGAAATATGTGTTTGTGTCTAACAACTTATTATATAATCACTATGGAAGAAATTGACATCTAAAAAGGGATTGCTAAATCAAGTTAAGGGCTAAAATGAGTTCAACAAATTATGTCCAGAAGAAGCAGTCACTTAAGAAGGGACATGGTCCCTTATAAAAATCCAAAAATCTAGGTTGCATATTTGGACAAAGAAAGCCTTGGTTACTCCTATGTCTATTTTTTTGGAACTTAGAATTAAATGGGTTTCCAAAGCTAATGAATGATCATTTTTTGAAAGTAAGAGAGAGTAAGCAATCATAGTTAGTTCATGGGTAGTGGATGTTCCAGGCATATGAATGGAAGAACTGATCGATTTCTCTCACTCAAGGCACTTCAAGGTGGAGGTGTCTCATTTAGAGATGGTAAGCAGGGTTATATCCTAGGTTTTAGAAAAAAATAGGAAATTACTAAATCAAGATATTAAAAATTGTGTATTATGTGAATGGCATAGAGTATAGCCTACTCAGCAACTCTAAAATCTATGATAAGGGATATGAAGTCAAATTTATGTTTTTCCCAGTCTTCATCCTGGTGAAGTCATTCTTGGATTCCAAAGGTGCAAGAACATGTATTTGCTAATATTCAGTCCCAAGAAGTGATCTCACTTGTCTATGTGCTCAAAGTGAAAATGTTGACTTGTGGCATAGCAGACTTGGTCATGTCAGTTTCTCACTTCTTAACAAATTAGTCTTAAAGGACCTAGTCCATGGTGTTTCCAAGTTGCAATTCTCAGACACTGAGGTATGTAATAACTATGTCATTGGGGGGAAAACCAAGTCCTCATTCATGAAACACAAGCAAGTTAGAACTGCTGGACCACTTAAGTTGCTTCAAAAGACTATGTGGACTTGTAAAGGTTTAAATTAGAGGAGGGAAAAATATGTCTTAGCTATTGTGAATGATTTCTCTTGGTAAAAATAGTCCATGTTTTTGAGATACAAGGATGAAACTATTGAAGTATTGGTGATCTTTCCCAAGCAAATCCAAGTGAAATTGGACAGGAAAATAGCAAGGATCACATTAGATCATGGGACAGAGTTTGAAAATGTAAGAGTTGAGGATTATCTGCAAGCAATGGAACAAGTCATAATTTTTTAGCTCCCATAACACCTCAACAAAATGGGGCTGTTGAAGTAGGACCTTAGTTAATATTACCAAAACTATGCTTATTAATGGTTGTGGTAACACTGCACATTTTTTAGCTAGAATATAAACCATTGTTCCTACGTGTAAAAACACTAATCCCATGATTTGTATATGAATATATGTGTAATTATAATTATCCTAGTGTTAAGAGGGCTTTTGAGGTGAAAAATGTTCAGAGGAAACACTTAGAGCAAAGTTGAGTGAAAGAGCTTTTGATTCGACCAAATTTTGAAATTCGATCATACAAGGGTAAATTTTGAACGTGTTTAACTTCTTTAATATATGGAAGTTAAGAGATCAAGATTCATCAAATTGTATATAAATATGTTCTCTTTCCAACACATTTGATTTAGCCTTAATCCAATACCTGAGTGAAAATTTATGAACATTTTCATGAGGAACCAATGAGGGTGCACGATTTCAACATGGCATGGACCTTGTGCTCAGTGTTTTTAAGTGTGGCACCGACATTTTTCAGAAAATTTCAAACCTGCATTTATCTTTAGTTTTTCAAGGGTAAACAAGGTATTTATGTCTAAACTATTCTATGACTGATATAAACATGATTTTATCCTTCCATAACCCCAAATACATGAAAACCAAGTATTTGGAATATTCATCAATGGGTCCCTTTCAGCCATTGAGTCCCAAAGTTTTCCCAAAACTCTCAAAGTTCAATTTATCCTTTATGCTTAGGGTTCTATGTAAACTATGAATTATCTTGAATTGTATTCGAATCTTGAAAGTGAACCATTTGAGCATGTTTTCCTCATATTTTTAACGTCTTCCCATACTCATAATCATGGATTTCATCAAATTAGTGATATACACTATGTTTTGGATCTCTAAATCATGAATTTCCTTGAAGTATTTTAATGATATTGTTGTATTTAATGTATCATTCAGTTGGTGGGTTATAAACACCTGATACCTATATGTTTATGCATGTTTTAGATTTTCAAGTTACAAGTATGCATCATAAGTTGAAGAGACTCTACACTTCTACTAAATGCAAGACACTCAAGCTAGTACTACAATGACTACATAGAATGCAGGTTTCTAAACTAAACATGTTATTTACACAAGTGATTGCTCATGAACACTACTCCAAAACATCCTAGCCTCAAGATTTGACTCACTAATTGGCAAACTCATGCATATCTCTCAATAAAGAACATTATACAATTCACCCATATTCATCAAACATGTGCCCTCACAACAAGAGAGTTACCCATAATCACTCACATAAAAGCATTTTATAACATAATGGGTACAGGAATCAAATTATGCTCACTCTCACAAGAAAATCACAAGTTACACACAATGAACCATAGGCTTTCCCTTAGTATAGTGCTCTGCTAATATCGTAATGATGAACTTAGAATCAATTAGTTCTTTTTGGGGTTTTAATATAGGCTAAGGGACGGGTAAGAACTATTTGTGAATAGTGACAAACCTCTCTAAGTGCTTTAATACACTACTTTATACATTTAAAACCAATATCCAACAACCAAATTATACTTTTTCCATCCACCCATCACCTTTATTTGCCCCATCGCTTTTAAGCATTTTCATAAATACGTGGTGGAAGTATTGTTTATTACCACATAAATTAATTTTTTTTGCTTTTTCTTTTTTACAACAATGGTAATATTTCTAGCATAATGTCTATCACACCCAACCACCACACATAAATTATCAACACCTATAATTATTACCTTGAGGCATTATTTCACCTTTTTATTCTTATTTTTCAAACTCCTTACTAAATCTATTTTACACTAAAGCACTTAGGAGTTTTTTGATCAAATTAAGGTTTACCAAAGAAAGGATTAGGCTACAAATGAGGCTAACAAAGAAAATTCTATAGGCTCAAAAGGGCTTATAGGATAACGCACAAGGGTAGGTCAAAAAAAGAAGGTATAAACTAGTGCTATCAAAGAAATGACAATATCATCTCCTAAACTAGGTATAAAATAGAGCTATCAAATAAATTCCTATATCATCTCCTAAACCCGCATTCTTTATTTTACTTTGCACACACACCGGGCAAGTACTAGACATCATAGGCAACAAGGAATATACAAATACCTCACACGCAGATGGCACATGCTCAGCTTAATAGGATCATTATAGACTCCCAACCAAACAATAGCATGAATTCAAATTTTAAGCCACAAGTACTAGAGTCACAAAAAAGAGCCTAAAAGTCTTAAAAGTAGCAATTTGGACAAATCAACATGCTTATACAATCAAACCTCTTCCACCATGCAATCAAAACTGGTACCAACAAGAATATCTTACACAAAAAAATTTAAATCGAGCCAAAAATTAGGAATTTCCCCACCCCACCTTAAAAATCTACTTTGTTCCCAAAATAAACTTAATGGTAAGAAATAGAAATACTTTTTGAGGCCTTTAGCCCTAGCTAGTAGCATATTTACACATAAAGGAGATCTGTGGGACCCCATACTCAGTCTTTGCCATGCTCCTTAGCTCAGGTTTCCGGTACTCAGACTTTCCATCAACCTGTGACTCAATAAAAACAAAAAATACATGAAGTAATAACTAAAAATTAAAAAAAAAACATACCTACTTAACTTGGGTTGCCTTTTAAGAAGTGCCTAATTTAGTGTTGCACACGACCCAATTAACGAGTTAAACATTCTTCTTCTTTCTCTTTCTCACTCTTGGTCTCCATATTCTTATTGTTTTCACCTATATTGGGTATGTATTCTCAAGGTTAACCAATTTTTCAACTTTTGCCTTTTCAAGATCATCAATTTCCATTCTGCCAGATTGCGGTATTACAGGCTTTGGCTACTCAATATGGGTGTCAGAAGAGGCCTTTGGTGGACTAGCCACCCCATACTTGTCCCCTTCAATAATATTGATCATACGTAATTCTTTTATTGGGACGTTATGTTGAGATCTTTGTAAAATCTAACTACCACTTTTTCATCCTCCAACCTCATCATAAGTATGTTTTCTCTAACATCAATTAACGCTCCTTCGATTTTTAAGAATAGATGCCCCAAGATGATTGGTGTCTGTTCATCTTCCTTAAAGTCTAGAATAATAAAGTCGGTAGGAATAACAAATTTACCAACCTTTCTAAGGACATCCTCAATGATTCCCTTTGAATAGGCAATGGATCCGTCTGCCAGCTATAGACTCACAATGTATGGTCTGGGCTCACCTAAACCCAATGTATTGAACAGAGATAGGGGCATCAAATTAATACTCGCCCCTAAGTTACTAAGTTCCTAAACCACCTCGTTATTCCAATTTATATGGGGAGAGTAAACTTCCTAGGGTCTTTAAGCTTTTTCGGCATCTTTTTGTCATCATGGTGCTTCACTCTTCATCAAGTGTTATTTCCTCCACATCTTTCAAGTTTACCTTAATCGTAACCACATCCCTCAAGTACTTAGCGTACTTGGGCATACCCTACAAAACATTTAACAAAGGTAAATTAATTTGAAGCTCTCTGAACATGTCAAAGAACTTCTTAAACATTGCATCCTCCATTGACTTCAAATACTTTTGTGGAAAAGAAAGTAGTGGTATCTTCTTCACTTCTTCAACAGCTTTTTCTTTTGAGTACTCAGACTTTCTCAAATTTTTAGTAACTTTCTCGGAAACTTGTGGGTAATCAACTCGGCATATACCTTCTTTGTTGCCTTGGGAGGTTATCCTTGGAGCTCTTTACCACTTCTTAAAGTGATTTCCATGACTTGTTTTGGATTTTATGTTTCTAGTGGCAACTCGCCTTAAGTCCTAGTAATCAATTCTTGGTGTAACTGCCCCAAATGCAACTCTAAGTTTATCTGTGCCTATTGCTGATTTTTTACATTTGTAGCCAACTGTGTTTGATTGGCAAGAACCTACTTTATCATCTCTTCCAAGTTTCCAGTTGACTAATTTGCTTGTGCCTGTGGTTGTTGAATTTGTTGTTGTTGAGTGTTCCAAGGCTGAGTCTGCCACTTCATGTTGTAGGTATTACTACAATTTGTCCTTTGAGCATTGCCCACATACATCATAGATTCTGGATTTTTATGCACACATTGAAGTTGCATAACCACTATTTCTATAGATTTCACACCAACCTGCGCTTATTGGATTGTATTGACTGTGGCCGCTAGTTATATAGTTCCAACTTTCAGGCTTCTAAACTTAGTGTTTCTCAAATTTTGTAATGCAGAAACCTTAGCTGATAGCGTTGTGACTTAGTCCACCTCTAATACACCTGCTACTTTTTTCGTAGAACTTCTCGAGTCTAAATGCCATTCTAGATTCCCTAGAGCTATGTGGTTCAACAAAGTGTACATCTCATCATAAGTAATCTCAAGAGCTAGACCACCTGCATCTGAATCTAATAACATTTTTGTATTATGGTCAGGAGCCTCTACAAAAGTATCAGCTAGTACCTCATTGGACTATTTACTATATGGACTATTTTGAAGAAAAGCCTTGAAGAACTCCTAAGTATGATAGAGATTCTCATCTGGCTTTTGTTTGAAGCACACTATCTCACTGCAAAGTCTCACAGTATTACCAGACAGGAAGAATTGAATAAGAAATTTTATGGCCATGTCATCCCATGATGTGATTAAATATTTCGGTTCCTTATTCAACCACTTTTTTTCTTCCCTAATTAGTGAAAAGGGAAACAAATTCATCCTTACATAATCTGCATTCACACCTATGGGAACGAATATATCTCTGATTTCCAGAAAATTCTATAAGTGGACCTATAGATATTTGTGTGAAAGCCCTGTGAACTATTCACTGCTAATCAGAAGCTATAACATATTCTGTTTGAGCTCAAAATTACCTCCAGCTGCCGGCTTATTAATTAGGGAGGTCAAATTGGTTGGAAGTGGGATTTTCACTTCTCCGACTATCCTATGGGCTACTTGTTCATCAACCATGATGGTAGGATTCTCTTGGTCTTCTTGGATTTATGGAATTTTGGGGAGAAGGTTTGCTTCTCTCCTTTATTGATGGAAAAGTTGTTCAGGTTCGGAGCTTGATTCAACCAAGTTCTGATCCCTTTCCAACTTAATACTTTGTTAACCTATTTCTTATAAAAACAAAACCAAGACCAAGCATGAGAATCAAAAAAGAAATCTATAAGTAAAACTAAAAATAAAACAGTTTCCAAATGGAAATCCCCGTCAACGGTGCCAAAAACTTGACAACACCCAAGCGCACACGGAAGTGTACGTGGTCTTATAAAGTAGTAAATTATCCTAATGAAAGCTAAGCATCGATCCCATATGGACTTGGTTAAACAATGATTCAATTGTAGTTCACAATTTAGATTAATTCAGTACAAAAGTAACCAAAAAGAGAGTTTGGAAATTGTAACTTTAAATTAAAGTAATGAATGCATAAATAAAAGTATTGAAACAATCATGGAAGAAAGCCCAGGGTTAAAGTACTCTGAACAATTATACTACGTTATTGAATTTCATTCGCTAACTTGCTTATATTGGTTGTTGATTCGTAGGGTTAATTGCATGATCTTGGTCTCCTGACCTCTAACCATTAACCTAATTTTGATCTTAGAACTACATCATTGAGTGGGGATGTAATAATCCAATTAAGTTCTTTAAAGCTATCATCCTATGTGTGAATCAAGTAAGGCTTCTAAGTACATCCCTATCCTAGATGCTAATTTGAATTCCTTATTTCATAAAAGAATACAAATCATACTTTGTTTATTACAATATTCTATCTCTTTATTTCCTCTCTTGAGATCAAAAGGTAGACAATAGATGTATTTTCCTAGTGATCAATCCATCAAATGATTAAATTAATAATAAGCAAACAACTAAGTATGATAATTAAATTAAACAAAATTAATCCAAAACAATAATACTCATGTTCTTGGTTTTAACCCCAGAAAGAGGGTTTTTAGCCGATAATATTCATAATCACAATACAAATAATTGAATAAATGTTATGATATACTTAAAAATAAATAAAAAATTATAAACCTGATAAAAGTAGCAGCAGCCACCAAATTACGTCCATACCGTCACACCATCCAAAGAATGTTCAAGATTACCCCCTCTCCCCAGTGCCTTGTGCCTAGAAAAGTATTAATATATAATATATTCATTAGAATCCTTTTATTATTAATAGAATATAAAGATTCCTATCCACCGCCTCTTCATGTGTGCATACTATATATTATATTCATAGTATATGCCAATTCGTGTATAAGTGGGATTTGTTCTTTGGTCGTACATGGATAACCCAACGCGACGCGTTGATGGCAGAATTGACAAGAGGAATGTGACAAGTTGATTATAGCATTTCTATAGGTGGAATAACAAGGATATTCAACGCGATGCATTGAGATCATGTCGGCTCACTGGAATTTTTGTCCAAAATTTATTTTAAGTGTTGAACGTCCTATTCTTTGCCCATGCCTTTTATAGTGTATTTCCATTGAATTTACAGCCTTTTTATCATCAATATATCACCATATTCAGCTCATAAATCCTCCTACATAATCACACACCTCAAATTAGAGATCATAACAACACAATATCCTCAACGATGAATCAAAACAAGAGCTAAAATTAGGCTAATCTCCATGATCTTCACTTATTATTTTGAATCGTAACTTAATCAAATTGAACCTTGCACATTCCCAAAAAGTTTTTCCCCATATAATTAAGCAACTAAAATAATTTGGAACCTTTTAAACACAATAGAATCCAACAAAACCATCTAGACACACACCTATCTTAAGCTAGTGGTACTAGTTTTTTGGGTTGAACTCTAAATGACTCAATTACGTACAAACTTGTTTGGATAACACATTGAACATTGTAATCACACACTTTGATGCTTATATGCTTGTTTATATCATATTAACACATAAATAACCCCAATTATTCTCAAAACAAGGCTAAATATGCTAGAATAGTAACTCTAGAGTGCATAAAATACACCTAACAGCAGAGCCCATGTGGGTTATTTTGGAAATAGCCACTTTTGGGCTATTTATTATAATCGGCTATATTAGTAAGAGGAAACACTATAAATATGTGCCTCAACTATTTCATTTGTAACTTTTTTATGTCATATGAATGAATGCTCCTTTGAGAGTGAATTGCAAGCTTGGATTAGCTTGTGTTGACATCATGTTTAGAAACGTGGTTTGTTCGGGAACCCGATTCTCTTGAGGTATATGTAAAAAATTGGTGTTTGAATTTATTGGTTTTAGGGATCTTCGAGTTTGCTACACTCATTGGTTCTTAATTCCTTATAGTTTCTTATGTCAATTTACCTATCTTTCTTTTCTTGCATTGTTTACGTTTTGCTTCCTTAGATAGATTTCCATCTTTCATAGCCTGATCCATATCAGTTTATTTTATTATTCAGGAATGTTCATCCTATAATCGTCTATTCAAACTACTATCACAACTAAATCGTTCAGCGGGGACATGAAAAAGTTGATTCAAGTGCATTTATGTATATTATTTTTTGTAACCAAGTAAGGTGATCTAGGTATATTCCTATCCTAGAAAAAAATCAATTCCTTATTTTACTATAGAAGAAATTTTACTCTATGTATTCTTCATTTTAAGCCTCCATTCCATTGGTCAGTTCACTTCAAACTCAATGATTTATTTTAAAGGTCGTGAATCTTTAAAATAGTAACACTACTAAAAAACTATTAAAAGAGACCTACCAATAAGGTTTTTTCCCCCTAAAAAGAGACTTCAAAAGAAACCTCAATGGATGGTCTCTAGCATATAGGTCACTTTTTGTAAGAGGCCTCATGAGGTCGCTTAAAAGCAACCTCATGAGGTCACTAGGTTATTTTTTGGATTTTCCAGAAAGAGACCTCGTGAGGTCTCTAAACTATTTTCTATAATTATTATTATTTTATTAAAAGAGACCTCATAAGGTCTCTATTTTATTTTATTTTATTATTTTTAATTAAAAGACACCTAATCAGTTGACAATTATTTCTTTATGTTTATCATAAATAGTTTATTTAAAACTTAAGCGACCTCTTGCAGTCTTTTGTTTGAGTGCATGGAAAATGAAATTGCAAAAAAGAGACCTCTTGTGGTCACTTTTATTAATTTGCTAAAAAATTAAAATGCAAAATAGCAACTTCATGAGGTCTCTTTTCTTCAAGAAAAAAAACAGATGGCAATAACAACTTTTATAGATACCTTCTATTTTAATTTAATACAATAATATGTACAATCTAATCAATTAAATCAAGCTCCAACAGCTCACACCAATCAATCAAACAACAAACATAAGTACTAAATATCTCATCCAATGAATACTAAATAAAAATCAACTTAATGTACCTTGAAATTGAACGAAAAACATAGTAGTCAAATTATTTATACAATAGTACTATTGATTAGACTACTTCAAAGCACTCATGCATTCAAAAACACTTAATAATTAAAATAAACTATCATAAAGTATATAGTTTAGATTATCTAACACAACACTCAACTTTAACAACATGGTGCTGCATTGTCCACATAATAATCCTCATCATGGTCATCACTACTAGGCTCCTCAGTCATATCTCTATATTGACCATATACTCTATGTGTAATAGGTAGAGACTGGGGCAGTCGAAGAGAGTGAACTGCATCACCACGATAAGGGGGAGCCCCCCCCCCCCCAAGAAAGTAATCCATTAAATTGGGTCTTTATTCCTGTATACTGTATATCCCTTTGTATTTACCTTACCTATAAGGCCTTAGATTCATTAGATAACTCAGTTATCTACTGCTCCAAAGCCAAAATTGTCTCCCTTGACTCATCATCTTATAAGCTACCGCGGCCTTCAGGTTCCAAATGAAATTTATGATAGGTTTGTTGTAGAAAGCCATAAGCATACCCATGCCTACTCAGACCACCAACTGCATCTAACCATATTCTCTCATTCTGCTATTGGCTAAGTGGTAGGTCTTAACTATTATATGGCAAAGTCCAACAGAAACCCTCTATGGATTGCAGATATTGGTTCTGAATTTAATGATAATAACATTAGAATATAAATTTAGGAAATAAAGTAATTACTACTAGAAATAAAGGCTTACATCGGTTAGCTGAGCTTGTGGCTCAACCCAAACATCGGGATATCCAAGGATTTTCTTCTTCCTTATATGTGTAGCCTTGAAAGCCTCAACCTATGTTATCGGCCACCCAAGATCCTTTCCTGCAAACAAAATATATTAGTATGCTAGAAGAATTTCATAACATGATAAAATGGGAATGTGAATCTACCAAATACATGTCACATTAACAACCAAAATATGAACAATAATGTTATGTCCATGTCTACTCAAATATTTTTGAGTCTACTTGGAAACCTTCAGCTTGTTGCTGCTTCACTTTGCAATCAAGGTATCCAATTATGTGCTTATGGCCTTATGGTATACCTTTATATCTCTGAGTTTCTTTCGGAAATTGCAGTATGAAGTTAGTTGCTTATATTTGTCCATTTGGTATTTCTGGATATGCAATTTTCAACTTAAACTGTGATAGTAAGGGAAAAGAAAGTTGAGAACCTGTGAGTGCAAAACAAGAAAAGCAAAGAAATTTTGATGACGAAACAACATTACATATATAACTTTTCCCACTTTCTTTTCTTTTCTTTTTAGTTTTCCCTTATTGTTGAAGCTAGGAATAAGTACTGTAGAGAAAACACTATGTGGACAAGCACATGGAGCTAACAGATATGAAATGTTATGTTAGGAGTCTACCTACATAAAACGACAATAGTACTTTTAATAACAGGCATCCCACTAGCTGTGGTATATTTTTTTCCAATAGTTAAAAAGCTATTATTTCTGTGGATTGACTATATTGGGTTAAACACCTGCATTAGCTTTATTTCAAGATAAGGTACCACTAATCAGTCATAGTTATATAAAAAATTATCAAAATCACATGAACCTACAAATTTCCTCCTTACATTCCCCTGACTTTAAGCTCCACCTATATGTAAAGAGCCACCCTTAATAGATGCTATAGCTTTATTGCCAATCTCTCTTATCTTCTTGAACCTCAAATTGGTCACCCAATGGTCAATTAACTTTTTCCATTGCCAATTTTCAAGAAGTATCCACTAGGGCCTCTTGTTTTTTTCACAAACTTTTGACAGCAATCCAATAAGTATATGTGCGGTTTTTAACTTAAAGTTTGTAGTAATTTGACGTTCATGTTCTGGAAACCAAAAACACTTTCTTTGTAATGACAAGATAAATTAAGGTAAATTAATTTGCTAATTCAGCAAAATAATATAAATGTTTATCGAATTAATTGATGGCAATATATTGTTTATGTAAAAGCTTAACCCTTTTTTTGACAATTAGTTTGTTATGTAAAGCATCATATCTTTCAGAGGAAACAAGCCAATAAGGTAACTTTTAGCATGTAGATACAGAACGCAATAAACCATTTAAAAAATAAAATTCTATCTAAAATAGTTAAGTGGTTATAACCAAAGACCAGAAGACAAAAAGAATGCTAAACAACAAAGTCATCAAAGTTAAAACAGATAAAAACTTGAACCTGAAGATAGTCCCATTCAATCAAATTCATTCAACTTAAAACAACTTACAATCTAAATCCTAAGGTAAGAAACTAGGGTCGAATTCCCCAGGAACAAAGCTAACTATTTCATATATAGTGTGTAAAATTGTTCTGCATCTAGGTATAGAGAAAGAAACCTAATTTGTTGTTCTTTTAAAAGATAAGGTTAATCATTTAGGAAATGAACAAAAATGTAGATAATAAAATGTCAAGAGTGACATATCATTTTTATCAAGAAAATAGACTCAATGTACCTAATTATACTCATTCTCTTCTTTTGGTTGATGATTCATTTCTACACTTTCTTATACATTGAAAAACTTAATATTTTATCAACCTAAGAATTTCAAAGGAGAGAGACATGGTCCATGCCAAAATAGTTTGAAGTGAACTATAAGTCTAACTAAGTGATAGGAAAAATATCAACAGTTCTAAAGGTAGGAATGACTTAAGTAAATCTAAGGAACACCACCACAACCACAACAAAGGTTTCAAGAAAAAAAAAAGGAAAGCTCTAGAACCTCAATTTCATCCTTTAATGTAAGCCAAATGAATAAGAGAAAGATATAAAGAAAAAGTCATATGTGAACTCCAGGTAAACCGTAAATGTACAAAATATAACACACGAAAGCTTAACAGTCATTTTTTGAAGAAACAACACTGAAAAGGGTGAGGGTTATCAATATTTTGACGACCAGTGCAGAACAAACTATAAAAAACACCAGCAATTATGTACTAAACCTCAAACCATTCACTATTTTTCCAAAACAAACTAAAGAATGAACACAGTATATATGTTCTTTGTATCTTATTTTCTATAAGTATTACAATTGTTCAAATACACCTAATAAAGTTACAGAAAAGTGTCCCATGAGCAATTTATTCAGGGCATTATAAGCAGTTCGTACAAGACATTACCAACACTTAAATGAACCACATTAACTAATTAGTTCCTATGGATGACGATCGAGATAAAACTACTAGTTTGGCCATCTCCCTTTTAGACTACAAAATAGAATTGATAAGCCAAACAAGCTTACAAGATCATGGAATACACTTTAACATATCTAAGAATAGCTACGTTACTTAGCTAACAGGTCATGGAAGAATACAAACTAAAGAGAGTCTGCACAGATTTGTATAAAAAAATGAAAGATGCATGATATTAATAAGGATAAAAAATATACTATCATCTACTTTTTAATGTCAGCTTTCTACTATTTATCTGATAGAATTCTTAGATGACTGAATATTAATATTAGGAATAGAGAACGAATATGGATATAGAGAGGAATACTAATCTAGTAAAAATAAATAGATAAAGCAAGTTTTCTCTATCTATGCAAATGTCATAACCCAAACTAGGGCCTAGTCGTAACGGGTATCTCAAGTCTGCCAAGGACCAAAGACCACTCTTATTACCCTACTCAACTAGTACATAATATAACTAGCAATAAATAAGTTTTGAATATATAAGAAGATAGATAAATCAATAATAAGAGAGATCTAAGAATCCACAAAACAATCCACCCATATTTTGTCCACAAAAGCCTCTAAGAAACCAAACATCAACCTAAGTCAGTATAATCCCATGAACATAGCCAAAAAAAGAACCCACAAAAATAGTCTAAGACATAAGTAAAGACAAGACCATGAAATGAGGGACTTCCAGAGAATGGAAGCTCACCACTTCAAAGATGACTCACAGATAATCCAGAAATCACCTACCACTGTGCAAGGAAATTAACGTATCTACGTACCTTGCATTATGTGGGGATATAGCATCCGGGGATGGTTAGCAGTGTGAGCGCTAGCATGTAACTTAGAAAAGGGATAAAATACCAAGTCCAAAACACAGTAAAATCACATGTACACAGTGTACATATGTATATATAAATGTCAGACTAGGGCAACAGGTTTTAACATGAGATTTAAAACATTACCCTAGGTCGTGTAGCTTCAACCATCATAAAGGCACCCACGGGCTATATGGATATGGCTCCCCAAATGAAAAAGGCCCAGTGCTTGTTATTCGCACGAACCAGAGATATCAAGAAAGGTCGAAGAATCCATGACCCTTTGCCAATCCATGATTAATATATATAAGTTGTGATATAAGCACACGATCGTTAAGACCAACCCCCATGTCGGCAAATATGTATTTCCAGTATTGGTTCTTCGGGACTTCAACCTTCAAGGTAAGCTACAAAACCTCCTTTAAGCCCAATCAAAACATTTACACATTATCATTCATTGAACTAAGGATCGTCCATTAAGGTACATACCATTGGTGTCATAGTACCAATTATGCTTGTAAGCTATTATCGTTATGCCATTTTCATTGACCATCAACTTGGGGGAATCCATGACCCTCATGGTAAAATTATCCATTAACTTGGGGGAATGCACAATGCCCATGGTCCAATTTAAAATCAACTCATGGCCATAAAGGCCTTTCAAAGACATTTCAATTCCATTAGCCTTTTATGCAATGCAATAATTCAAATTTGGTTTCAATATGTATATATTCATATTTTAAAGCCAATTTCATAAGGTAGGTTGAAGTTATTACCAATTCCAACACCAAAATCCATTTATTTAGGGGAATTAGCTACCATAAGTTTATTAAATCAATTTGGAGAATCCAAAACCCTCTATTCCCATTTACCATGCCCATATACCTAATTAGTTCAAAAGTTTTCAATTCAAAATATAAATGATTCATAAAATCCATAGGAAAAGCAATTCAATCAATAGTACCCAAAATCCCTTAACCTAATTTCCAAATCAATAATTAAATTACATGGTTAATAATCTTAAACATATTATTTTAACAAAACAAGCTTTAGGGAAGCAATACATGCTTGAGATATCAAAGTTATGGAGAGAAACCACTAATTTGAGGCCTAGATAATTAATTCTTGAAAACCTAGCTTGGTTCTTAACTTGGGAATTAGAGAGAAGAGAGAAGTGCAATTATTTAGGTAATGAGGAGTTTTTGGTACCTTAGGGTGTTTTATATTGTGGGTTATAATTAGAGAAAGAGGGAAATAACCAAAGTGCCCTACTTAAAAGTGTAAGAAAATTCTGCCTAGTCATTATAGGTCAAGTAATGACTAGTGATGATTGGATATGAGTCTTAGCCTGGACTTATAGTCTGGGTTGACTCTCACTTCCTAATTAGTGGTTTGGTCATGAGTTACACCCTATGACTCATGACCTCACCTTATGACTCATAAGGGTCCAGCCGTGACATCAACTGAAATGACAATCCTAACTGGTTTGCCTACGACTCATAATAAGTCTTCAAGACTCATAATAAGTCATAACAACACATTAGGTGAGTCGTTACCTGGGTTGTGAGCACACAAGTCAAGAAATTTTTAGAGGCCAAAATCTGGGGTATTATATTTCCCTCTCCCCCTCCTTCCCAGGATCATTCATCCTTGAATGATAAATGAAGAAATCTATTAGCACGACTATAAGACTAAAATACAACCCTAAAATCATGAAACAAAACCCAAAGAGAAATAGGAATAGGAAAACACATACCTTAAGCATGATTGTCCACCCCGGGTTTAGCCTCCTAAGTAGCTTCTTTCACCATTTGGTTCCTCCAAAGGACTTTCACCAAACTCACATCCTTAGTCCTTAAATAACAAACTTATCTATCAACAATCTCAACTAGAACTTTCTCATAATACAAGGAATCAAAAATACCAACACTCTCATTAGTGTTACATCCTGGGTTTTCGGCGTTAGAATTTTTCCTGGAATTCTATTCTTTGGGCCCAATACGACTCATGGGTATGAGCCGTATGTTAGTGTACAAGAGGTATGGTCCAGTCGTATGTTGACCAGTATTGGTTGATAGGATAGATGGGTTACTGAAATGGATATGACTTAGGAGATAAAAGTCATATATGGGTACAAGTCTTATCTAGTACTTCTATAGGGGACAGTATTCAATCCTCTTGGTATTTTATTCTTCTAGGGATACGTATGGAAGGTGTTGATCATATGCTTTGGAAAAACTTGGTTGGATGAGTCATATACTGGATAGTATTAGGTACAGGGGTTGGGGAAGGATATGAGTGAGAGGTACCACTCGTATCAGATGGGTATGACTCGTATGGGTCAGTCGTATCCCTGTGATGGGATTTTTATACAACTTAAGTAGGGGTAATCTTGACATTTTACTACTAACCCTAATAGGATCCCACAACTTATAACCTACTTGGAAGAGTATTTACCCTATTATTTCTCTCTTTAAAACTTAGAAACTACTTCTAAACAATCTAAAATCCTCTCAAGAGCTTTTAGGGCAAAAAAGCCTGGGTTTCATCTTGAGGACTAATTTGGGGTTTGCTTTGGTGATTTCTTTCCATCAATTTTTTGGTATAAGGCATGTTCTCTTCCCTCATTGTTAGTTCCAACTAAAGGAATGATTCTACTATTATTTTTCATGATTTTATTATTGAATATTTTTAGGTTTTCAAATATGATTTGGGGGTTTTGTTTATAAATGGTTGGTTATGGTTTCCCATGGTTTTAATTATGCTTTTCTATGCATTAATGGTGGTTTTGGATTATTGGATTTATAGTAATGGTTTTTAGTAATTGCAATTAGTTTTGGATATATAATATGCCCCCAATATGTTTGACAAAATACTTATAAAGATATGTTCATTGCATTGACTTCTTTTAAATGGAACGCTTGCTTGTTTTAAACTTGGTAAAGGATTTATGCATGGTTTAAATAGTTTGGAAAGGTAAATGTCTAAACAGTTATGCTTGTGGGGTGCTAAGTTCCCTAAATGGATTTAATATGGTAATTGGAAGGGCACCTAAGGTCCTCTATACCTATATGTGGTTGGCTATGGATAGTACTTGAAAGTATGATTGGTATGAAGATGCCACAACTAAATGGCCTTGGTTAATAAATTGTTTAAAAATGGTTATTAATTGGGCATTAAAGGGGAATAGTAGCTAATCCATAGAAGGTAGAGGTCTCGGGGGGGACCAAAATTGGAAACTTATATTTGCCAGTATGAGGTTGATCTTAGTGGATCGTGTGCATGATTTCACACCTCATATTGGGGGATGTACTAGTCATCCCAATGAGATACTTTCCTGGTCATGTGGCTACACACACTAGGGCCCTTTCAGCAGGGGAATCTGAACCTATATTGCCCATGGGTACTTTAGGATTGAAAAACTACATAGCCCAAGTAAAGGTTTTAAATGCATGCTAAACCTGTTTCCCTTTCTTATCACTTATATATGTATGGTTGTATGCATCATGGATTGTTTTACTTGGTTTTATAAATGTCATTATTTGATCCTTATTCTAAGTTTATGGTGAGTGATCACTCGCTAATCCATGCTAGTGATCACTCGCTAACCCATCTACTAGCAACTGTATACCCACGCTATACAGGAACCAGCCATTCTACTCCTCCTATTTAGCATGTGGATTTGGTATCAGCATTTATACTAAAGTGGTGAGCTTTTATCCTTTTAAAAGGCTCTATTTCATGTTATAAACATCTTTGGACATTTTTTATTTTATTATGGATATTGGTTTTGGCCATAGTTGGGGGCATGTCCCAATCAAATATTCTTACTTTTTTGGATAGAGGCTTTATGGTACTTCTAGGGGTTGGTATGGGTGGGATCGGTATTGGTGTTTTCCTTGGCAATGGAATTGGTGTTGGGGATTACACCCTTGGATGATATTATTGGTTATTCCATCATATTATATTTTGAGATTGATTATCCTATTTTGTTTTGGTATTCTCTCTGGTTATGGCATGGTTTATGGCCCTTGGTTTGGTTTCGTATGATTGATTTATTGTGATTAGACTCGGATGGGTCATTTATGGTTGTGACGCTATACCAAAATCTTTATGAGAGAATTTACACTATCTTGTAATATGTTCAAAATTCAGCCCATCTATTATTGGATATAGGTGGTTGGGTTGGGTAATAGAGGGTGGTCCCCAGTCCTGGTTGGCTTGGGATACCTATTATATTTAGGCCTTGGTTTGGGTCATGACAATTAGGCACAAGTAAAGAAGGATCGCCCACGCACTTATTCAGTATTCATACATGAAATATTGAATGAATAGAACCCAATTTGGAAGGCAAATCCAATTCATAAGTGTAATACCCTGCAAGATCCTAGACAAGTTCCCAATTAGTCATCATATGTTAAAAAGGTCCCTAAACCAATTATTCCGCACTAAGTACAAGTGTCATAAGCACTTTGACACCCTCAATATTTTGAACATTTAATTTTTGGCCTTCCCATATTTGAAACATTGATTTTTGGCTTGAAATATGTTAGGGAATGTTAAAAGAGTCATCCGAGAGAGTTTTGGAATTTTGGAGGAGGTTCGGGCTGATTTTGGACTATGGAGGCAGTGTGCCTCCATGATTTTGATGTGCTAAGGAGGCCACCCTACGCAATATATAGCATATCGTAGAGGTAGTGTTCTCTTCAACACACAACATTTCACAGAGGCAAGCCTCTATGATAGGCAGCCTGTCATGGAGGTTAGCCTCCGCAATTAGCTCTGTGCTATGTTGTAGTGTAAAAAGCCATGCAGTCACTTAAGGTTTAAGGGATTTTTGGTATTTTTCTTCTAGTTAAGGACCCACTTATGACCTATAACACCAAATAAGCATAATTTTCCCTCTTCTCAATCATTTATCAACATTCATCCATCTTTTCCTTACAAGAACAAAAAGGCTAGGGTTTTTTCTATAAATTCATCTTCTAAGTCCTCAAGTCCAAGTTCCTTTCAAAAAGTTGAGCAAATCTAGATATGTAGGGTTTGAACAAGGATACTTTTTCATCCTTGTTCCCAAAAGCTTTGGTTTTGGTAATTAAATTTATGAGGTTTTTAGTTAGGGTGCATACCTAATTTTTATGTTACTGAGATTATAGTATTGTGAGTATTTATATAAGAGGCACTAGATGTTTGTTGCTGCATCTTGAGAGGCAATTGATTATATGCATGTAAGGTAGCATGACCTGATGTGGGCCTCATCATAGATGTATTTAAAAGTTGTTGAGTATATGCTAGTGGTGGATCCATATAGGATGACGGAGGATGGCATAATGTAAATAGTTGGATATAAGACTGATCAGTTGGTCTAGAATGTCGATGTATTGGTGCATCTCATAATGAATGAGATGGTGTGGAGTCTAATCTAATATGTATAAGTGTCAGTCATCTGTTGATCATACTAGCCTTCTTTAACTTATTTTTAGGAGCATTTGCACTACCCTTATCCTAATCACTGGCAGCCATCTACATAAATTATCATATAATATCTTCAAGTAATCATAGTTTAGAGACACCATCAGCACTTAAACATAAGGATAAGGCAACTGGAAAAATATTCAATCAATAGAAATTTACTAAGAGAAAAACCAAACCTGAAAAACTATCAATGCACAGACGACATAGACACAATAATATATTTTGAGAAACATACAAATCAGAGACTAAAGTTGGAAGTTCCACTTCAAAAAATCCAAAAAAAAATTAAAGTGAGAATAATATTAATTCAAACCAATAATTCTCAGCTAAAAACACATTAATGGATCACCAAAAATTGAAATAAAGTAAAAAATTGCATCGATCAAATTAGAGAAATAAAAAATAATCAACTAAATCAAACAAAGAAAAAAATGCAAAGTTTTATAACAAAAAAATGCAGATGTGTTATTTCAAATTATTATTCGTCCTCCTCGTCATCCTCCTCTTCTGACCCTCTTTCCTCTTCTGACCGTGCTTTCTCTTCTATCCTTTTTTCTCTTCTGATGATTATTCCTCATATGTTGTTTCATTTTTATCATTTGATTCATCCACCTCTTTATTTTATGCTACTTCTACTTCTTCTATATAAATATCTTTTATTATGTGTTCAGGATGCTCTAAGTTATCTTCTAATTCAGCATCAACTAGTTGGTGAAAACATGATATGTCATCAGCGTGGTTGTAATACCCTGATCATTCCTTAAGCCTAAATCTGTCTTTTTAAATGGATATATATGACTTCTAAAGTAATTGATGTTTAAACCATGTTGTATTTCTCTAATTTCTACTTTTTTGTCATGTAGAGAATTGAATAAGATTTCCATCGATACCATTTTCATCGAAATCCGACATCGGATGAGTGAGTTATGGTCGTTTTACTGAATTCTATCAGATAGCCCAGATTTGACGGTCGACCTGGTGGACCGTCAGGTCCTTGGTGGACCGACAAGTGTCCCATCAAGACAAGGCAGTAGCTCCCTTTTTGGGATGTCGTGTGACGGTCAAAGTGGTGGACCGTCACAAAGTTGATAGACCGTCAAGATGTCCGTCAGACCGAGGCAGAACTTCCCATTCCTGAGCCCTGAGTGATGGACGATATGGTGGATCGTCAGTCCCTCCGACGGACCGTCACTTTGACCGTCACTCCAAGGAAGAACATTCCAGTTTTGACACTCGAGTAACGGACGACCTGGTGGACCATCATCTAATCTGACAGACTGTCAGATCGACCGTCACAGGCCCCGATCAGCAAATTTCAGTATTTTTCAAAAGGGCATCTTGGTCATTTTCGCTCCTTGTGGCCTTATATATATATATATATATATATATGTAGAGAAGAAAAAATTATTTTATCTCCATTTCTCTCCAATTTTCTATCAAGAATTCTCTAGAAACCTAGGGTTTCTTCCAAGCCCAAAAATTAAATCATCTCTAAGAAATTCAAGAAATGTCCCATAAATTTCTTCAAGTTGTTCAAGAACTAAGCTTCTCAAGTCAAAGGCAGAAAGGTCTTGGTCTAAAAGTGTGAGAAAAAGGTTTCAAGCAATTTTATATATCTTCAAAATCAAAATCTAAGGTATGTGGGGTTTGAACAAGAACACTCCTTTCATTCTTGTGCCTAAAGATTTACTTTCTATTATTGATTTTACATGATTTCGCAAGTGGGTTTACACCCAAATTTCTTTATGTATGATTTATGAGACTTGAGTTGAATAAGCTTGATATTTATGGTTATTTCACCATCATGCTTCTTAAATTGAGTATTTATTCCATGAGATTTATATTGTCATTATATATATATTGATGATTTCTAAGTGATTTATGATAAGTGTCAAGATTTGTGTTTTTCTATGAGAAATTTGACTATTGAATATATATATATATATATATATCGATATTTGAATTGAAAGTCAAGAATGAGTTTGATGATATTTCTTTGAAGCTTTGGCATTTGAAATGATTCGATAAGCAAAGGTACTTGATGTTGAGAAAGATTGTTTTGATTTTGAGTCAAGTTAGGAATCCACAGTCGTATATGATTTACCGATAAGATATACTGTTGTTTTGATCATCATGATAGACCCATGATTTGATATTGATTGAGGTAGATTTCCTAACGCGTTCTGAGCTGAGTTTGGGAGGTGTATTTAGCACCGAGCGAGAAATGTGGTATTTCTCCAGAACTATGTACCACCGTAGGATTGATGTTGATAGTTGTAGTCCAAAGGCCAAGTATGAGATTGTGATGATGATATTGAGGTTGTACTCCCTGGAAAGAGTATGACACCCCTGCCAATGTGGGGTTCTCTCCTTAGGAGGGCAAAACGTTAGACTCCATGAGGCTCACATGGTGTAGTTATGTCGGTTATAAGAAACTCCCACGTCCATAATGATTTAAGTCTCTTGAGTTACCGAGTCACTCTAAGTCATGAGTTAAAGAGTTTGAGTTGAGATAAATGATTTATGAGATTTATGAAGCACGTATTACGACTGATGATTTATGAGAAAAATGTTTCAGATAATTCAAGCGAAGAGAATTATTATGGTCAGCATGCATGATTTTCTTGTACATTTATGCTATTATTTAAATATTGCATCCACCCCCGCATACTCAGTATATTCCCAAGTACTGACTCTCATACTCTTTTGTATTCTATATTTCATCGTGATATAAGTTCAGGTGCTTAGTCTCAGTAGTGACAGTGATCTTCGAGTACCTTCTTCTACATCTTTGTAGTTGGTGAGTCCTCATGGTTCGAGGACCTGTATCTATCATTTTGTCTCGCTGATAGATGGTCGTTTGTTTTTAGTTCAGTACGAGTCAGTTGGGGATCTGTCCCAATGGGTCCTTAGTCTTATGTAGTAGAGGCTTTGTCAGACTGGTGTGCCAGCGTGTACAGAGATTTCAGTATTTTGTTTGTACAGGGCAGTATTATTTTATGTTTCAGTATGTTCATGACATGCTTATTTCTCTTTATCTTAGCATGATTTGCGCTATAATAAGTTCTGAAAGTGATGACAAGTTTAGAGGGTTAGCTTGAGGCCACGTGTGGCCTTGAGCACCATGTGACATTTCGGGATAGGTTCTTGGGGCGTTACACTGGTATGCAATATTGAATACATTTTTAATTTCCACTCAATCCATGGGCTTTATTTTAATTATTGTCCACCAATCTGATATATGTAGATGTAAGGGATAAGGAGCATAATACACTTGCTTAATATTATGTGCAATAGTGAAAGGATTATATGCCCCATACTTTCTTGTGTGCCTTACTTCGATGATATTGTATTGTTTGATTTCCCTTATTCCTCTATTTTGGGTAGGGTCAAACCACTTGCATCTACATAATACAATTCTTTTTTTCTGGCCAACCAGAATACTCCATTTCTAAAATCTCCTTAAGTACCCCATAATAATCAATTGTATTCTGACCTCTATCATCACCTTTTACATAAACTCTGCTATTATTATTTTTTTTAATATTTGGATCATTCTTTGATATTGAATTTAAAACCATTCACTGTATATTTGTCCATAGAATAGACCTTAATGGGCCCCCAAGATAAATCCTTCAAAAATTGGTCAAATTGACTATTTCTTGTATCATGAACGTATAAATAGTTGAGAATAGAAAATTTGCAATAACCTAACGTGGAATTTCTAATAGTTATAGCATTATGAAAAAATTGCAACACTTACATAATCTTTAAACCATGTTGAAAAATAGTCAAACATTTTATTATTTCTATACCACTGCACAAAGTAGTTGTCAAAAAGGATGGAAATTGAGTCAGTTGCTTTGTATTATAATTGCATATATAATGAAAAATAACAACAACTTACTCAAGAAATTTTTTTAACTTGAGGGAAATTCAACAAGAGATGTATTGATGCAGACTTAAACTCTATTAAACTAAGATGCCTTCTTGTACGATTTTTTGAACTTTAGCATGGCTAATTAAAGATTGATAGTGGCTCTCTAGCAACCTCACCACCACCATCGGTGATGGTTGTTTCTAGTTCATGAACATGAACATCACTTGTAAAGTAATACAAACAATAATTGGTTGTTTTCTTAGCATGATAGGCTTTTCATATTGAGCCTTTAATTCTATGTTATTGCTTGATACTCTATTTATTCTTGCCAATAGTCCTATATATTATTATATTATAATAATTCTAAAAAAACAATAATAAAAAGAAATATATTATGATTTACAATAGTTAGCTCTCAAATGGATACATCCATCGACCTTGAATCGGACCTCCAAACCGAGTTTCATGCTTAAGGTGCATAGGAAGATGTTCCATCATATCCCAAAATCTAGGTGGAAGACTCATCTGTGGCTGATTTATAATTATAGGAATATTTTTTTCTATTCGAACCAAGTTCTCTTCCGTTAATATGCTAGAACACAAGTCTTTGAAAAATAAATTAAGTTCAGTCATGGGTTCCCAGATTCTTTCAAGCAAGCTAATAAATGTTATGGGGAGTAACGTCTCTATGAAAATATGACAATCATGACTTTTCATACCAAATAACTTTCCATGCTTTATATCAACACGCTTCCCCAAATTTAAAGTATGACCAACAGTCATTTTTAGTTGCACAACCCATTCACATATTTTACGCTTTTGGTCCATTGTGAATAGCTAGCCTTAGGCTTGAAGACCTTCTTGTTTGATTTCTCTTGCAGCCATAACTATTTTTACCTATAATATTTTGTTACGTCCATTCTAGCTTTGACATTCTCTTTTATCTCGCCATTGACATTAATTATTGTGTTGAATAAATTATCAAAGTAATTTTTTTCAATATGCATGGGATCAAGATTAAGTTGAAGAAGATGATTCTTCCAATATGGTAATTCCCATAATATACTCTATTTTGTCTAATTATGTGCAACACCATACCCATCAAATCTATATGGTTGTTCTTCTATGACCTTTGGAAAATGTCGAACCCTCTCCCAAACTTGTTCTCCCATAAAGATATGAGGTGGATTGTCTCGTTCAACCATACTCTTTCTAAATGCATTTTTCATTTTTCTAAACTCATGATCCATGGTCAAAAACTGACGGTGACAAGTCAAACTAGTAATTTTTTAAGGCTATGTTTCAAAGTGAATGATTTAGTATTTTCCATACAATAAGGGAAGGCTAAATTGTCAGCTATGATCCACCAAGATAACATTTCGTATGTAGGAAAATCACTAATAGTCAACATTAAGACAGTCCGCAAATTAAAATTTTGCTCAAGCAATACATCAAATATTTTAATCCCTTCAACCCACAATTGATTCAACTTATCAATCAAAGGTTGCAAGTATACATCAATCATGGATTTTGGATTACACAGGCCATAAATAATGCAATTGAGAAATATATATAAACTAGTCATGCGCATCTCAAGTTAAAGATTATATGGTGTCAAATATATAGGCCAACAAGAATATAGTGCAGCTAAAACCAAATATGGAGTGAATCCATCCGAACATAAATCCAACATAATGTTCCATGGTTCGACTGCTAACTCTGGATATATTCTATCAAAATATTTCTAGGCCTATCCATCAGATGGATGATACGTAACACAGGTGGTCTTCTATTTTCATGGTGCCATCTCATATGAGGAGCTGACCTATTTGATGCGTACAACTTCTTTAACCTTGGTATAAGAGGTATGTAATGCATTGTCTTAACAAAAACTTTCTTCTCGCTAGGATATTTCTTAAAACAAGCTTTTCTACAAAACTTTAAGATTTTAGATCAATGTCATCCTTGTAGTATAACATGAAGCCATTTTTATGACAATTGATTCTCAGTGATGACAGTCCTAACTTTGACACCAACCTTCTTGCCTTGTAGAAATTATCAGGTATCTCTAGATTTGGATCAACTAATTCATGCATAAGGTCGATAACAAAGTCCATATCACCCTGAGGAACATTCTAATCTGATTTGATACTTAATAACCTAACAGCAATAGACAATTAAGAGTGTGGACTCCCCTCGTATAGAGGCCGACTAGCAGCTTCCAACTGTTCAAAGAAATGTTTAAATTCATCATTGGGAGCTTCTTCAATATGATTATCAGATTCAAAATCAGAATGCATCCCATATGCATCTCAAACCATGTCATGCATTCTATAATTTTGGACATTAGGTTCCACCGCCCTATAACTTTAACCTGTAACATAGTGTTGAGATCTATCAAAACTAATATCAACTTCTCCATGACTAGTACACACTTTATAATCTTCTTTAAATTCATTTCAATAGAGATGAAGTATAACAACATCAAGTTTTTCATAATTTCTACATTTACATTTACTACAAGGACACTTAACATAGCCATCAAGTTGAAAAGGTTCCAATGTCATTGCATAGTCCACAAATCCATCGACACAGAATATAAATTCAGGCCTCAACCCCACACGATGAACATTAGTCATATCATACATCCAACTATAATCCATCTATACAAAAATCACATAATTAAAAAATTTTAAACTCTAAAGTAAGAAAGAAAGCTTTACAATAAATCAAGGATTTGCATAAGTAAGCATAACGAGCTCATTAAAAGCAAAGAACTTGTTTTAGGTCTGAATATAAGACTTTAGATAAACAAAAAGAAGACAAAAACAAATATCATAAACTAATGATTTGCACAAGTTTTAGGAGTTCCATTTACAGACTCTTCGGATAACAATACGAGACGTCAAGTATATTCCAACTTTCTAAGATGTTCAAATTAATTTTGGAATAAAGACTAAAGTCTTCTTTGATTTACTTTCATAGATGCCATGATTTTAGATCTGCTGGCTATTTCTATTTGTTCAAATCACTTTTTCAGTGCTAGAAATATGACAACCAAAACCACTTTTTAAAAAAGACTAGTCAAACACAATCTCCTTATTAAAAGCACGTTTCAAATTAATTAGACAAAACAAACTTTTTTTTCAAGAGTACTAGCCTAAAAAGTAGTTTTAATGAAAGTTCTTCTCAAAATAAGAATCTTTAGTCATTTGTCCAAACACGCTCGTAATTAGACTATATCAAACTACCCTATATGCAAACCTCTTATACTCCAAGTACCACTTCACTGGCTAAGTTGATAGAACTTTGTAAATGAGAGTTCTACATATAACAGCTTAGGGTTCACGTGTAAGGCAAAAAGCACTGATATTGGAAGCCAATAGATAATACAAAATTTTAAACCAAAGAATGAATGAGAAAACTGAAGGTTGACAGTGATTGATGATACTAGTGTTTCAGTCTAGATCCTGCTTGCACTCAAGTATAAAACAATTCCTTTCTGTTTAAGGATTAATTTCTATATCCTTCCAAAATGATTAGTTCGTTTTTGAACAGCTCTGAGTAGGTAATAAAACAAAGCTTGTTATAATCTAATAAGGGATCCTAGAATCCGGTGTTAATCATAACTTAATTTGTACCACATAAAAAGGACTAGTCAAATACAATCTCCTTATCAAAAGAACATTATGCTAGTATTTGATTTTGATAACATTATGCTAGTATTTATGATGCAGTTGAAATAAAACCTTTCTTTCTATAAGTAATTTGAAATACACTTTTGATTCTTCACGTGATTTTTATGTTTAAATTAAATACAACCAGTAATGATGTCTAATAATTCGTCTTTTAAGTCAAATGCCTTCTGAAAAATATTAAAATTGATTATATAATCTAGAGAATCATAGCCTTGTTAGGATACTGAACCTATTACTTTGCTTGTAGTAGTTACTTCCGGTGGCTGAAATATTACTTTTGTGGACAGTGAAGCAAGGAGTTAATTCACGAACTTAAAGATTTGATGGAACACAGTAGAGAATTCTTACTGTCTAGGATGTGGTAACCCAAGTAAAACCTCTAGGATTATGGTTGAACATCCGTGTACTAATTCAGTTGTGAAGCATCTCCACTAATAAAGATATAGTTGTCGAGTTTGAATTTTTCATTTTCTTTTCATTTGAAGTTATCAATGAATTAGTTGTTACACATAAAGATATAGTCACTTGTATGTACCCCATAGAATCAATATCCTCAATCTATCAAATAATAAACACACTGTCAGCCAAGTCTCTCATAACCTCAAGCTCATATTCTTTCCAACCTAACAAAGACTTCTTAACCAAAACCTGTGATGTCAAACTAGCTGTCAATCCTGACTTACATATTGCTTTGAATTTCTCCCCATTTTACGCAATTCCTCCACCTGTCCCACTCACGGTAAAATTCGACCTAAAAATTAATTAAAACTCTTTTATTTAATATATTAAATTTGAGGTGAAATGTGATCACACACACATATCTGTGAAATTTTTTAATAATTTGTTTACAGTTAAAAATAGAATAGAGAAAGTTGCAAGCTTCCACATTAACCTTATTCACTATTCTTTATCTTCCAGCAAATTCAATAAAGGTTCTTGTTAGGAAAATATAATAATTATATCAGTTGAAGCATGGGATAAAATACAACTCAAACAAAAAATAAACCCCCATAAATATCAAGAAAAAAATGAACTCCATGAAGACTTTTCACATATTCTGAAATAGATTAGCTACAATGTTAATAAAAATCACAATATACAAGAAAATATATCAAATATTATAACCAAAAATGCAAAAAATACAGAATACATAGAGGTACAAGACTGAATCTATAACTCAAGTGAAGATGGAAGATATCAACAAGAAGATCGAAAAGCATATAAAGCATAAATGCAGTTCTAAAACAAAGCAACAAAACCCCTAACTATTCATTCATATTTTGGGGAAAATAAAGGATATCCAAGATAGTCATAGATTCAAATATCATTCTATACATTAATAACCAAAAAAACTCAAAGCATCCTTACTTGGAATGGAAGAACTAGCGGATTATCTACGATTTGGGCGAGAGAGTTTTTAGAGCTAGAGATGATTTTTTTAGGGAGGATCGGATATGGGCGAGAGAGTTTTCATAGATACGAATTTGAGAGGGACAGTTTGAGAGAGCTGACTCTTTCATTTGGGGTTTTTTACTATTTTAATTATAATAATAAATATTAAAAAAACTAAATAAATATATATTTTTCATTTACACTTCATAAAATAGTGACAGGCAACTATTTTAATAAAAAATATTAATTTATTAAAATTTTAGAGACCTCAAGACGTCGCAATGTTTAAATTTTATTATTATTTTGGCACTAACTTTTTTGGCATGTTATTTTTGACCTCGTGAAGTCCCTAATATTGTGTCATTGAATTTATTTTATCATTTACCAACTTCATGAGGTCTCTTTATTTAAAAATAGATTAAAAAATAAGTTGAGAGGATAAGCGACCTCATGAGGTCTCTTATTTCGATCTATTTTTGAGATCTCTTTTTTGTTGTCTCTTTTTACAGTTTTTTTAGTAGTGTAAAAGCCAAAATGTTGAGCAACTATTTTGATACTCAAATAAATAAAATCAAGAGTTAGTAAACAATTATTTAATTAGCTACCATAATTCTAGAATGAGAAGTTTAGCTCCACATAGATATGGAGCGATTACAATAAATCATCTAAAGAATTAACATAAAAATGAATAATAAAAAAGAGAAAAAAATGAAACCAATTTTCTCCGTCCTCCATAGTTGCTCCTAGCTTTTTCAAGTTCAAAAATTGTGTAAATATTAATTTTTGGAAATATTTATAGATGTAGGAAAAAACTCCAAATAAAATAATTGTGTTCAAAATGAATGGAAAAATATTAATAATGGAATAATTCTTTTTCACGCCACAGAGGTGATCACGGACAACCACTGGAATTGTGAGAATTGTAATACACCCAAGGGTCACTTTCATTATTTTATTAACTTCATTCCATTAAGTCATTTTCTTGATTTCCTTCGATAATATTCGGTTTCAACTCCAACTTGTTTTATCTTCATACCATTTACATCAAAATATAATATTAGGCAAAACTCATAAAATTAATGCTCAAAAAAGATAAATCACTACTAAAAAGTGTTGTTTTAGCCATGTGATTTAGTGAGGGCAGCCATCGCTACAAGGTGTCTTGCTAATTATTTGTAAGGGAGGCCCTCGTAAAGTAGTGAAGGACTCTGACACTCATCCATCACTATTTTGGTCTCATAATTTTTCAGAAAAATATAATGTAGTGAGGGATGACCCTTGCTATATTAAAAATATATATAATATTAATTTAAAATTTAGTGAGGGACGACCCTTGATACATAAAAATTAATAAAATTATAAATTTAAATATACTAAGGGATATCCCTCACTAAGTTAAATAAAAATTAATTTACTATTTGAATATTTTGAGGAATATCCCTCACAAAGTCCCTTGCTAATTTGATAGTATTTTAATTATTTTACTGTACTAAAACATAATATTTCAATAGAAAATCAACGTACAACCAATAACAACCAACAAAACAATAAAAAAAAAATACTTCCAAAACAATTCAAACATTGAAATTAAGCAACCAAACCTCATACATATTCATCCAACTTGAACATTATGCAAAGCAAGCATCAAAAAAGTATGCAAACAATTACCAAAATAAATTTTTTCAACACTCCAAACTAATAAAATTCAAAACTAAAATAATATCACCACCTAATACTCCATTCCATCCTCATCATCATTAGAGCTGGGGGGTGGAGAATGGAGAAGCTTGATTAAGGTATTTACTTGAGCCTCAAGTTTTTAATCGTCCGACTCAAGTGTCGTCCTATGTCTTTCCTCCTCCATCTTTTTTTTTCGTTACTCCTCATAGTTCCTAGAAAGCTCCTAAACTTTCTATCGCATTTCCTCAAGTTGTTCACCTGGCATGGTGGCAAAAATTCCTATATCTTGTAATCCACATTAGAGGTAGTGGAAGTTCTTCTCAGAACAAAGACTGTATGCCCTTACCTTGTACACGTCTCCAATTATATCCAGCTAGCATGAGAGAGTTTCTTCATCTGAAGGCATGATTGGACTGACTTAATCATCTATCAGTCGTCTCCTTTTGAGATTTTCAATTTCTTGAACACATCGATTCTATATTAAAAGTAAAATTAGTATATAATAATGGTATAAAATAAATTCTAAGTAAGATTTGAACTGCACTTAATCATTTTCAAAACACAACTTCACATTTTCAAGTTATTACACTTTACCATTTTCTAGTAACTAATTCACATTTCACGTAACTAGACTTAATCATTTTCTAGTCACTAATTAACATTTCAAGTCACTATACTTAATCATTTTCAATTCACTAGTACACGTATCAAGTAAGTAATTCACATTTCAAGTCACTACACTTGGCCATTTTTAACTCACTGATACACACTTCAAGTAACTAATTCACATTTCAAGTCACTACGCTTAATCATTTTCAACTCACTAATACACATTTCAAATAACTATACTTAACTATTTTCAAGTTACTAATTCACATTCTCAAGTCATTAGTTCACTACCACACTTAACCATTTTAAAAACACAAGTTCACATTTTCAAGTCACAAATTCACATTTCAAACACTATACTTAACCACTTTTAAGTAACTAATTCATATTTCAACTCACTATACTTAACTATTTTCAACTCACTAATACTTATTTCAAGTGATAAAATTTAACCATTTTCAAGTCACAAATTCACATTTTAACTGACTCCACGTAACCATTTTCAAAACACAAGTACACTTTTTCAAGTTACTACACTTAACCATTTTCTAATAACCAATTCACATTTCAAGTAACTAGACTTAATCACTTTCTAGTCACTAATTCATATTTCAAGTCACTACACTTAATCATTTTCAAATCACTAATACATATTTCAAGTAAGTAAATTCACATTTCAAGTCACTACACTCAACCATTTTTAACTCACTAATACACAATTCAAGTAAGTAATTCAAATTTCAAGTCACTCTACTTAACCATTTTCAACTCACCAACACACATTTCAAGTAACTATACTTAACCATTTTCAATTCACTAATTTACATTCTCAAGTTATTAGTTCACTACTTCAAGTAGCCACACTTAATCATTTTCAAAACAAGAGTTCACATTTTCAAGTCACAAATTCACATTTCAAAATGCTATACTTAACAACTTTCAAGTATTTAATTCACATTTCAACTCACTATACTTAAGCATTTTCAACTCACTAATACACATTTCAAGTGACTATACTTAACCATTTTCAAGTCCCAAATTCACATTTCAAGTGACTACACTTTACCATTTTCAAAACACAAGTACATATTTTCAAGTTACTACACTTTACCATTTTCTAGTAACTAATTCACATTTCAAGTCACTATACTTAACCACTTTCAAGTAAGTAATTCAAATTTCAAGTCACTACACTTAATCATTTTCAAGTCACTAGTACACATTTCAAGTAATCAATTCAATTTTAAGTCACTACACTTAAATCATTTTCAACTCACTAGCACACATTTCAAGTAACTAATTCACATTTTTAGGTCTCTATACTTAATCATTTTCAACTCACTAATACACATCTCAAGTAACTAGACTTAACCATTCGCTAGACACTAATTCACTTTTCAAGTAACTATACTTAACCATTTTCAAGTCATTATTCTTAGCCATTCTCAAGCAACTAATTCAAATTTCAAGTAACTAGATTTGATCATTTTCCAGTCTCTAATTCACATTTCAAGTAACTGTGCTTAACCATTTTCATGTTACTAATTTACATTTCAAGTCACTATCCTTAGCCATTCTCAAGTAACTAATTCACATTTCAAATAACTAGACTTAACCATTTTCTAGTCACTAATTCACATTTCAAGTAACTATGCTTAACCATTTGAAGTCACTAATTCACATTTCAAGTCACTATTCTTATCCATTCTCGAGTAACTAATTCACATTTCAAGTAACTAGACTTAATCATTTTCTAGTCACTAATTCATATTTCAAGTAACTATGCTTAACCATTTTCACGTCACTAATTCATATTTCAAGTCACCATCTTTAGCCATTCTCAAGAAACAAATTCACATTTCAATTAACTAGACCTAATCATCTTCTAATCACTAATTCACATTTCAAGTTACTACACTTAACCATTTTCATGTCACTAATTCACCATTTCAAGTCACTATCCTTCGCTATTTTCAAGTAACTAATTCACATTTCAAGTCACTATACTTAACCACTTTCAAGTAAGTAATTCACATTTCATGTCACTACACAATTATTTTCAACTCAGTAGTAAACATTTCAAGTAACTACACTTAACTGTTTTCAAGTCCTTAATTTACATTTCAATTCACTATCCTTAGCCATTTTCAAATAACTAATTCATATTTCAAGTCACTATATTTAACCACTTTCAAAAAACAGTTTCAAATAACTAATTCGTAAGAAAATTTGAAGAACTATATTTAACCAGTTTCAAATAACCAAGTCACAGGAAAATTTAAAGAAACTCACAACCAAACTTTAACTATTTCAGATCATGGAATCAATTAAAAAATGAGAGAAGAGAAACTAAATGTAAATATAAATTTTGAACAATAAATTGAACCTATAAATATGATATTTTCCATTATATATTTTTGATGGGGTGGACAGGGGCAGGCGGCAACAGCGCTGACCGTTTTCACCGACCGAAAATTTAAAGTAAATAATTCTATAAAATTGTTTTTCTCCAACCAATTCCATCGATTGTAAAGAAATTAAATGAATTCAACTTTACCTATTCGAAGACTAAATACATAAAGAGCTATATAAAGCCAATATAAAATAAGCTTAGGAAGAACTCTAAATTGAAATGTTCACCTCGTGTTTTGATTTTCATTCAAACATATGTTAGTGCAAACACAACCATACATGTCAACAATTTAATAGAATAAAATTAAATGAACAACAAATAACAAAAATAATAGTAGTAGGTTGTATACATTACTGCTACAGTATTTCTAAGTGCTATCGCAAGTAGCGGTGCTAGAGAAGAGGAGGGGCGGCGACAATGGGCAAAACGCCGGTTCTGCCGGCTGGTTGGCTCATCAGCAGCGGCGTTGTGATGTTGGCTCATCATTATTGTCATTTTAGTGGTCGAAGAAGATACGTAAAAGGGAAGAGGAACGGCGGAGTGGTGCGTTTCATCGGTGGCTGGACAGCAGCGATGGTGGTTTAGAAGAAGCAAAGGACAGAGAAAGGTTGTAAGGTCGTTGTGCCGTTTTTTTATTAATGTATTAGGGTTTAGGTTAATTAGGTTTAAAAAGAAAAGGAATGGAAGATTCGATATCAACTATTGATCAAGATTGATCGACGGCTGAGATTAAAAATGAAATAATAGTGATTTAAAAATAGTTCACAAATTGAATTTTAATTAGGGGTCAAAATTAATATCAATTTTGATTAAAACTGACATCATTGGAGTATAAAAAGGGTAAAATACAAACGTATAGGGAAAATTAAATAAAATTGGTTGTTATTTTAATATAATAATAATAATAATAATAATAATAATAATAATAGAAATAATAATCATAATAATAATACTAAAAAAATATGTGTTTTTAAATTATGGGTGTGAATATTAAAATAATTTTAATAAATATTAACAAAATACTTTAAAATATTATATTTAAATTAATAATTTGTAAAAAATGATAATAAAAAGTAATAAACCAATTTCTATATTTTCAAATCATGAATGTGACACGTCAATATCTATTTGATACCAAAATAATGTGTAAGAAATATTAATATTTGAAATTAATAATTTTGCTCAAAAATAGCAGCCTAAGAGGAGTATCTAAAAAGAAATATTAATATTTGAAATTAATAATTTTGCTCAAAAATAGCAGCCTAAGAGGAGTATCTAAAAGTCAAAATTGGGTGTCAACATCGACCGTAAGATATCAACATATTCAATTTACTTGTATAAATTCAGTTAGCTTTTGATTACTACGTAAATACGACATGATATATATATATATATATATATATATATATATAGAGAGAGAGAGAGAGAGAGAGAGAGAGAGATAGATAGATAGATAGATAGATAGATATAGATATAGATATAGATATATGTGTGTGTGTGTGAGTGTTATTTTTTGTCTCAATTTATTTGACATAAATAAAATTTAGGTAACTAATTATATTTTTATATGGTTAGCTATTGTAATTTATAATACTTTTTTTTTATTGTAATTTACTATTTTAAGTTATTAGCTATCATAATTTATAATACTCTCCTTGTCCAAACTTTTGTGACATTGATAGTCAATTATATTTTTAAATAATTTAAATTTTAAATTATTGTGATTTATAATATCTTTTCTTCTATTTTAATTTAAGTGACACTAATATAATTTCGAGAGTCAATATAATATCACGATTGAAGTAGTGAAACAGATATGTCTTAAATAATTTATTATAACTAATTAGGAGTGATATAACAAAACTTCTATAAGAAAAATACTTGTGAAAAAAAAATAATTAGGCCTCATATAAGATGTCAAGTTAATTTTAAACATCAAGAGTTCATTTACCATTTTCTGTCCATTTTATTTTTTAAAAAATATTATTAGTTTTTTAATAATTAGATGACTTATAATAATTTATTAGAGGTGATATAATAAAATTCCAATTGAAACAACTAAAATAGGCATGTCATAAATGTATATTTTTTTTATTAAACATGATTAATTTTCCAACAACACAATTGAAGTAGCAAAACTAACCTGTCTTAAATAACTCATAATAATTAACTAGAAGTGATATAGCAAAATTGCTATACAAAATACTTGTGAAAAAAGTTTAAGTGGACCTCACATAAGATGTCAATTTAATTTAAAACATTAAAAGATAATTTATTATTTTGTGTCTATTTTACTTTTTTTATCAAATATTATTAGTTTTTTTAGTTGTTAGATGACTTATAATAATAAATTAGGGGGATATAGTAAAATTACAATTGAAACAGCTGAAGCAGACATGTCATAAATGTTTATTTTACTTTTTTTATTAAATATTATTATTCTTCTAATACATAAATGGCATATGATAATTAATTAGGAGTGATATAGTAAAATCACAGAGCAAGCAGGCATATTGATGAACACGTACGGTTGAAACAATTGAAGCAGACATGTCATAAATATTTGTTTTACTTTTTAAATTAAATATTATTATTTTTCTAATACATAAATGACATGTAATAATTAATTAGAGGTGATATAATAAAATCACGTAACAAGCAGACATGTTGACAAACACATAGTTGAAACAGCTGAAATGGACATATCATAAATATTTATTTTAATTTATTTATTAAATATTATTAATTTTTCAATACGTAAATAATATATAATAATTAATTAAAAATAATACAGTAAAATCACAGAGCAAACAGGCACGTTGCCGAAGAGGTGTCCGCTTTACCACATTTCTCAATACTAGTAAATTAATTAAGGGTGATATAGTAAAATCATGGAGTAAGCAGGTACGTCGACGAAGAGTTGCCTGCTTTACCGCATTTCTACATAGTAGTAATATATCTCGATAAAAAATATATTTATTTTATTGAAACACGCAAAAAATAAAGATTATGTGTAACATTATTTATTTCTTAGTTTATCTGTTAATACAATTTTTTATAAATTTTAAATATTATTTAATTTTTATTTTTATTGTATAAATAATAAAGATATATTTATTAAGAATATACTTGATTTTACATATAATAATTATAATTTTTTATTTTTTATTTTTAAAATTTATTTTTAATGAAAACCAACCACTTGTGGTCGCTTTTTGTGAATGTTTTCTTTTTTACTTTTTAAAATTAAAAAACAACCACAAATGGTTGCTTTTTGTATAGTATTTTTAATTTATTTTTTAATAAAAATCAACCACTTGTGGTTGTTTTTTGTAAATATTTTATTTTTTATTCTTTTTAATCAAAAAGCGATGTTTTTTGCATAATATTTTTAATTTATATTTTTAATGAAAACCGATCACTTATGATCTTTTTTAAAAAAAAAAATTCTAATTCTTTTTAATAAAATCGACCACTTGTGTTCGCTTTTTATAAATATTTTTTTTATTTTTTAATCTACAAGCGACTACAAGTGGTGTTTTTTGCATATTATTTTTAAATTATTTTTTAATGAATCAAAAATATTTTTTAAAATTTTTTGTAATGAAAACCGACCACTTGTAGTCGCTTTTTGTAAATATATTTTTTTAACTTTTTAATCAAAAAGTGACCACAAATGATTGCTTTTTACATAATATTTTTAAATTCTTGTAAATAAAAATTGATCACTTGTGGTCATTGTTCAAAAATATATATTTTTTAAATGAAACCAACCACTTCTGGTCGCTTTTTGTAAATATTTATACTGTAGTTTTTTTAATCAAAAAATGACCTCAAGTGATCGTTTACAACATAATATTTTTACTTTATTTTTTTAATAAACATCGACCACTTGTGGTCATTTTTTCAAAAATATTTTGTTTTAAATTTTTTTATTAAAAAATGACCACAAGTGGTCGCTTTGCGTAAATATTTTTTTTAAATCAAAAATTGATCACAAGTGGTGGGTATTTTCATAATATTTTTAATTTTTTTTAAATAAAAGAGACCACTTGTCGCCGCTTTTTCAAAAAAAAAATAACCAAAAACCGACCATAAGTGATCGCTTTTGTAAATATTTTTTTAAATTTTTTAAAATCAATAAGTGACTAGAAGTGGTCGGTTTTTGTATAATATTTTAATTTATTTTTAATAAAATCAACTATTTGTGGCCGCTTTTTCAGAAATATTTTCTTTTTAAATCTTTTTAATCTAAAACCGACCACAAGTGATCACTTTTTGTTTAAAAAAAAAAAACACAATAGTTAATATAAAAATTAAGATGAATTTTGAAATGGTTATTTTACAATTTTAAAATATTAAAGTGACCACATGTGATTGGTTTTAAATTAATTATTCTTCTTAGAAAAAATGAAAAAAAAGACCACAAGTGGTTGCTTTTTTCGACCACCAACCGTGGTCGTGAGAATTTTTTTTGAGTAGTATTAATGTAGTTATTTAAATATATGTCAATATATCATTCACTAATATTTCTAAATGATATCACTAATATACTTACCGTTAAAATATTTGTCAATTTATAACTTAGCCAGTGAATAATATTTTAAAATAAATTACTGATAAACTTTACTTAGTTTAACTATCGTATAAGTTAATAAATCAATATTACTTTAATAATGATATTAAAGATACACTTCTATTTTATTTTAATTGTTGACATATAAATTAATCAATCAATGATATTTGGTAGTGCATAGCTACTTAGTGTAATTATCAAGTTATAGGACAACCAATCAATAACATTACTTAACTAATCAATTAATAATACCATTACTTAAACCACTAATACACCTCTATTTTTATTATCAAATTATAAGCTAATAAATCATCATCTTATATTAAGAATACCACTAAAACATTTCTACTTATTTTAACTATCACTTTCTACGATACTCATTCAACTATGATATTTTTGAAGTGTATGGTGTGTGTGTGTGTGTGTGTGTGTCTATATATATATATATATATATATATATATATATATATATATAAAGTGATGTAATATCAAAGTATAAAAAAGAAAAAAAATTAAAATAATTATTGAGGGATCAAATAATTGGATATTACTGTTATTGTTCTTCTTTAAATACTCCCTCCATCCCATTTTACTTGTCCCAAATTAACTTGGCACATTGTTTAAGAAAAATAATTAATAATGTGGCTAGTTTACCATATTACCCTTATTAAATGATGTTTACATTTTAATTTGAAGAAAAAGTAATTAATGCAAAGGGTGAAACATGAAAAAAAAATTTGTCTCTTCTTGATTTGTGAAAAATGACAAGTAAAATAAAAAATCAAATTAGAATATTTGGGACAAGTAAAATGGGACGGTGGGAGTACATAATATAGTTATTATTTATTAAATACTTAATTTTACATGTTTAATTTAGTGAGAGACTTCCCGTGCAACATTAGGAAAAAAATTATAAAATAATAAAATGTATAGTATCAAGGGACTCTTTCAATAACTTATATTTCATTTTTATTTATTTTTTTATTAATAAATCATTGGGTACTAGCCAAAAAATAATAATTATTATATTTAAATTTCTTTGAAGTATTAATTTATTTCTTATTATTTAGTGAGAGAGAGTCTGTAAGACCCCGCAAAGTTTCCTTATTGTTTGAGCCTTAAGCGTGTCAAGTGAAGTGTAATTCCGGCCCTAAAAGAATGAGAAGAGACTTCCCAAGTGATTAGTGTTTTAATCTTGTTGAATTTTCCTAAAAATAACATCCTATAGTATAGAGAATTGAATTAGCTTTCCAACGATACCAATTTGGCCAAATCCGACATCGAGGTGGAAAGTTATGGTCGTTTTACCGAGAGTGTTTGGAACTGCCCAGGTGCGACGTGCGATGGACCGTCGAGTTTGCGATAGACCGTCACCCTGACCGTCGCAACCAAGATAGTAACTCCCTTTTCTGGCCCAAGTATGACGGCCAAGACTACGGACCGTCAAGACTACGACGGACCGTCACTGAGACCGTCGCCGCTGAGGTAGTATGGCCTCATCCTGGCCAACGTGTGATGGATGATCCGATAGACCGTTTAGTTTGCAACGGACCATTTCTGAGACCGTCATATCGAGGCAGTGCATTTTTTCCTGATCGAAGTGCGACGGACAATCCGATGGACCATCAGGCTAGCGACAGACCATCGCTTCGATCATCGCAGCCCCCGTTCAGTATTTTAAGTCATTTTTAAAAGGGACTCTTCGGTCTTTCCACTCTTTTATCAACCAGATATATTCCAAATGAAGCAAATGACTTCATTCATCATCCAAAACACAAAAGAGCTAGGGTTTCTTCCTCAAGATCAAATCTAAAATCCTTCTCCAAGAAATCCAAGAACTCACCATAGATTCTACAAATTAAGTTGAGATTTAAGTTCACCAAGTTCAAGGGTTGAAAGAACCCTCTCTTAAGAGTAAGAAGAAGATTTTGAAGCAAGCTTGTTCATCCAATTTCATAATCTAAGGTATGTGGGGTTTTGAACAAAGGTAATTCTTTCACCCTTGTTCCTAAAGGCTTATTTAAACTATAATTTTCTACAATCTATGAGATATTACATTATATTGAATTAGGGTTTTTACTCATTGTTAGTGATTGCAATATCTTGATGTTTTTCGTGAATTGAAAGTCAAATAGCATGATTTTACATGTTTTCTTAAGAAATTGAAGCTAGGTTTATACCCTACGTTGTTAATCCTTGAGAATTTAAGAGTTTCAATGTTGTAGAAATTGAAGTATATCAGTATGTTGATATTTTGAGACAAATTGCTGTAACTTCCAGATTTCTACATGAATTATGAATCTATATGCTATCTATTATGCATTATGATGAGTATTAACTTGAGATTGAATTATGGGTCAATAAGCCCTACTTGAGACTTGTAATTTTATGAACTATTGTGCTATAAGCACCTATGATTTGAGTATTTTGAGATTATTGAGAAATGTTTTGACCTAATGGTCATAGAGTTTTGAAATCCACTCTACCACATAAGATTACAGATTTGATATTTAGGTTCTTATGAACCATGAGATTATTTTGAAAGTGAATTTCCATAAGATGAGCGAGATAAACTAAAGGGAGTAGTATTTAGCACTGAGTTAGGTAAGTTATCATGGTTTCTTACCCAGAACTACGTGCCACTGTAGGTTTGAGATTTTAGGCCTGAGGCCGAGATGATTGGGCCCGAGGTCGAGATAAGTGATCACTGAGTTGAGGTTATACTGCTTGGCAAGAGTATGATGTCTCTCCCCAACATGAGGTTTCTTCCTTGGGAGGACAAAACATTGGACTCCAAGTAGCTTTCATGGTTTATGTCGGTTAAGAGAACCTCCCTAAACTAAAGTATTTTCCATTGAGATAGAATATTTTCCCTAAAACTTTGAGATGAGATATTTTCTAAAGTAAACAAATTACTTTTGAGTATTTTCCAAAGAAGAAAGTAGTTTTCTCTACTAATAAGAGTTGATCATCAGTTTTTAAGCCAAATTCATATGATTCTGAGTTCCAAGTGTTTAAGTTCAAAAGAGTTATAAGTTCTTGAACAATAAAGAAGTTTTACTCTCCATGAGTTACATGCATGATTTGAAAGTATTGTTTAAAGCTTCCTTCATCCTATGAGTAATGAGAATAAGAGGAGAGCACAGATTTTAAAGCCAAACTATAATGACTCATGAGATTTGTTTTACATGCTACATTCTACATGATTTATGAGTATTACATTTTAGACTTATTCAAGCCATGCATGATTTAATTAAAAAGTATTGATATTGTTTTATATAAATGCATACACCCCCATATACTCAGTACATTCCCAAGTGTTGATCTATATATATGTCTATGTGCTACATTGTCTTATAATATAGGTTTAGGTGCTCAGTCCCAGCCTCATCAGTAATTCCCGAGTATCTTCGTCTATATTTCTAAAATGAAGAGTCCTCATGTTTCAAGGACCTATCTTCAAACATTTCAGTATTCGAGTCTTTATGTTATTACTTTCAGTTTATTTTAAGTCAGTTGGGGACCTATCCCAATGGCTCTCGAGTTCATGGAGTAGTAGAGGCTTTGTTAGACTAGTTATCAGACTGTGGTTGTATTGAGATTTCTAGTATTATGGTCGTTTGGACTGAGTATTACCTTCGTATTTCCTTTTATTTGATATGATAATGCCAATGTTTTGTATATTCCTTCTTGAATGAGTTATTAAGATAAGTGATAGGCTTAAAGGGTTAGCTTGGGACTACTTGTAGCCCAAAGGATCGTGTGACGTATCGGGAGATAATTTTGGGTCGTTACAAACATGGTATCAGAGCCTAAGGTTTTAAAGGGGTCTTAGAAAGTTTGACAAGCTGCATTGTGTAGAGTCTTGATCATCAGTGTATAGCGCACCACATTTATGAGCAAGAGGCTACAAGACGTTTTAGGAAAAAGTTATTTCTTTCTTTCAGATTCCATCGTGCCTACAGTTGTCCCTCTCATCTAATAATTTATGCTCTTATTTCAAAAAATACCTCTTCAAAGAGCGAAGGCCTGCGGAAATGATGGTGAGCAACCCTCACCTGTTGAGCCTTTAAATGAGACTGTGTCTTATGTTGAGTTTCAGGAGGCCTTTCAGGTGTTAGCCCAAGCAATCACCGCTAATGTTCGAACTAATAACCAGGCTACTGTTGCAAATCAGCAAGGAGGTGATGTAGCTATTTCTAGGATTCCTGATTTCATGCGAATAAAATAGCCAGAGTTGGATGAGTCCAAGGTAGGTAAGGACCCACAGTTGTACCTTGAGGAGCTGAGAAAGATCACACAGGTGATGAATATTTCTGAGAAAGAAAGTGTTGAGTTAACGTCTTACAAGTTGAAGGACATAGCTTATGATTGGGTTGTATTATGGAGAAAGGGTAGAGGTGAGGATGTTGCTCCTATGACTTGGCAGGTGTTCTAAGATACATTCTTGGACAAGTTCTTTCCACTTTAAATGAGGAAAGAAAAGATTGAGGAGTTTATGAACTTGAGGTAGGGCTCTATGACTGTTAAGGAGTACTGCTTGAAGTTCAACCAGTTGGCCAAGTATGCTCCTGATTTGATTTCTAACACCCATGCTAGTATGAGCAAGTTCGTGAAAGGGTTTCTGGTTTGGTACTGAAAGAGTGTAGAACTGCGATGCTGCATAAGGATCTGGATCTATCTAGGTTAATAACGCATGCACAATAGATAGAGGCAAATAAGATTAGAGAGAGATAGATTGAGGGGTAAAAAGAAGGCTAGATCTAAGAAGAATGAGTATAGTCAGCCTAGGTTCCATGGAGGAAACCACCCTCAGTTTTAGAGATGTCCTTTTATTCCAGCATCTTCATCAGCTAGTGCTCTCGTGCCTAGAGTCAGGCAGGAGCAAAAGAGCGGGTCTTTTATGTCTAGGTTGCAAATTGTATTGGTAACAGGCTTCATTATCCTCCTTGTTTTAAGTGTGGTAGGGATCATCCAGGTGAGTGTTTCACAGATTTGAAGGGTTGTTTTGGTTATGGCAAGCAGGGCCACAGACTTAGAGATTGTTTGCATGCTAGGCAAGGGACCAGAGATGCCTGACCTTAGGCACAGACTACTAGTACACTAGCTCTTGTCCCTCGTTCTACCCCTATTCAGGGCGCTTCATTTAGCACTTCTGGTGGTCAGCGTCAGAACAAATTCTATGCCTTACCATCCCGTCAGGAGCAGGAGGACTCTCTCGATGTTGTTACTGGTATGCTCCATGTCTTTTGTTTTGATGTTTATGTGTTGTTGGACCCTGGGTTAAGTCTCTCCTATGTGACCCTACTTGTGGTTGTGAATTTTAAAATGAGTCCCAAAAAGATTCCTAAGCATTTTCTAGTCTCCACACCAGTAGGGGGTCAGTTGTTACTAAACAAGTGTATAGAGATTGTCCTGTTGTTGTTCTTCATAAAGTCATACTTGCTAATTTGATAGAGTTAGACATGGTGGATTTTGACCTTATTCTGGGTATGGATTGGCTTTATTCTTGTTATGCATCTATAGACTGTCGTACCCATGTGGTTAAGTTTCAGATCCCTGATGAGCTAGTTTTTGAATGGTTCAAGAGTCCAGTATCTCCCAAAAGTTATTTTATCTCTTATCTCAAAGACAAAAAGCTAATATCCAAGGGTTGCATCTATCACCTAGTTAGAGTCAAAGACACTAAGTCTGAGGCTCCAACTATTCAGTCAGTCGATATTGTTAATGAGTTTCCAGATGTTTTTTTGGAAGATCTCCCAGGGGTACCTCCCGATAGAGACATAGAATTTGGGATTGACCTTCTTCCCAACACTCGTTCCATTTCTATTCCGTCATACCGTATGGCCTCTGCTGAGCTTAAGGAGTTGAAAGAGCAACTCAAAGATCTTTTAGAAAAAGATTTCATAAGGCCTAGTATTTCTCCTTGGGGCACACCTGTTCTATTCGTGCAGAAGAAAGATGGTTCTTTGCGTATGTGTATTGACTATCGTCAGCTTAACAAGGTTACAGTCAAAATAAGTATCCTCTTTCGAGAATTGATGACCTGTTTGATCAGTTGCAAGGTACAAGTTATTTCTCCAAGATAGACCTTAGATCTGGCTATCATTAACTTAAAGTGAGGGAATGTGATATTCCAAAAATAGCCTTCCAAATCTGCTATGGTCACTTTGAGTTTTTAGTCATGTCTTTCGGGCTAACCAATGCCCCAACAGCTTTTATGGACCTCATGAATCGAGTGTTCAACCAATATCATGATATATTTATTATAGAGTTCATAGATGACACCCTTGTCTACTCCCGCAGTGAGCATGATCATGCAGATCACCTTAGAATTATCTTGCAAACTCTTAGAGGTCACCAGTTGTTCGCTAAATTTAGTAAGTGTGAATTTTGGCTAAGGTCTGTAGCCTTTTTGGGTCATATTGTTTCAGTCGAAGGTATTAGAGTTGATCCCCAAAAGACAGAAGCTGTAAAAAATTAGCCTAGACCTATCTCTCCATCTGACATTAGAAGTTTTTTAGATCTAGCGGGCTACTACCGCCATTTTGTTGAAGGTTTCTCTTCTATTACATCTCCCATGACCCTGTTGACCCAAAAAAAAGTAAAGTTCCAGTGGTCAGATTCCTGTGAGAAGAGTTTTTAAGAGTTGAAAAGTCGACTTACTTCAACCCCTGTGTTGACTTTGCCTGATGGTACAGATGGTTTCATGGTGTATTGTGATACCTCTAGAATTGGTTTGGGTTTTTTATTGATGCAAAGAGGTAAGGTTATATCCTATGCCTCTAGACAGTTAAAGCAGCATGAAAAAAATTATCCAACCCATGATTTTGAGTTAGCTATTGTGGTCTTTGCTTTGAAAATTTGGAGACACTATCTTTATGATGTTTATGTTGATGTGTTTACTGATCATAAGAGCCTGCAGTATATGTTTACTCAGAGGGAGTTGAATCTTAGGCAGAGGAGGTGGTTAGAGTTGTTAAAAGACTATGATATGAGTGTGTTGTATGACCCGTGCAAGGCCAATGTAGTGGTGAATGCCCTTAGCAGATTGTGTATGGGTAGTGTTGCTCATGTAGAGGAAGGTAAGAAAGAGTTATCTCATGATGTGCATTGTCTGGCTAGATTAGGTGTTAGGTTGCTTATTCAGCTGAGGGAAGTACTTTGGTGCAAAGTAGTTCCGAGTAGTTCCAAATCCTCTTTAGTTTAGAAAGTGAAGGAGAAGCAAGATAGAGATCCTAATTTGGTCAGATTGAAGGAGACAGTTAAGGACCAAAAGGTAGTGGTTTCTCCCAAAGGAGAGATGGCATGTTGAGATTGTAGGGTAGATTATGCGTTTTATGTGTTGATAATCTGAGGTAAAGGATTATGGCTGAACCACATGGTGTGTGGTATTCTATTCATCCCGACACTACCAAGATGTACCGCGACTTATGGGAAATCTATTGGTGGAATGGTATGAAGAAGGATATAGCTGAGTTTGTAGCAAAGTGTGCAACGTGCCAACAAGTTAAGGTAAAGCACCAAAGAGTTGGTGGTGTAATACAAGAGTTTGGTATACCCACTTGGAAGTGAAAGGTGGTAAATATGGACTTTGTGATCGGGTTACCTCTTTCGCGTCATCATCATGATTCTATTTGGGTTGTTGTAGACAGGCTGACTAAGTTCGGCACTTCTTGCCTGTGCATACATCTTATATAGCGGAGGATTATGCTAGATTATATATCCGGGAGTTAGTCAGGCTGCACGGAATTCCCTCGTCTATCATTTTAAATAGGGGTACTCAATTTACTTCTCAGTTTTGGAAGGCGTTTCAGTAGGGTCTTGGTACCCAAGTTCTTTTGAGTTCCATTTTTTATCCACAGACAGATGGTCAGGATGATAGAACCATTTAGACCCTAGAAGACATGTTGAGGGCGTGTGTTCTTGATTTCAAAGGTAGTTGGGATGAGTATTTGCCATTGATAGAGTTCGCCTATAACAATAGTTACCATGCTAGCATCGGGATGGAACATTTGAGGCCTTGTATGGTAGAAGATGTAGATCACCCATGGGTTGGCTTGAAGTGGGTGAAGATGTCGTGATTGGACCTGATACAGTGTTTGAAGCTATAGAGAAAGTTAAGTTGATTAAAGAGAGGTTAAAGAAAGCTCAGAGTCATCAAAAGTCATATGCCGATGTGAAGAGAAGAGATCTTGAGTTTGAAGTGGGTGATTTGGTGTACTTGAAGATTTTACCCATGAAAGGGGTGAAGAGGTTTGGTAAAAGGGGAAAGTTTAATCCCCATTATGTTGGCCCGTATAGAGTTTTAAGTCGTGTTGGGAAAGTAGCCTAAGAGGTTAAATTGCCTACAAAGTTGTCAGTCGTTCATCCTATTTTTCATGTCTCCATGCTTAAGAAGCATATTGGTGATTCTGTTATGGTAGATCCTTCAGAGAGTGCTGATACTCAGAACAGTCTTTCATTTGATGAGATTCCCGTTGAGATCCCAGATTTTCAGATCCGTAGACTGAGGAACAAAGAGGTTCCCTTGGTCAAAGTGTTATGGAGGAACCACTCAGTTGAGGGCGCTACTTGGGAGGCAGAAGCAGACATGCGAGCCAAGTACCCGCACCTCTTTTTTGAGAGTTTAGATCGATCCTAAGGTATTATTCGTTCTTAATTCATCCCTTCTAATCTAAAGTTCAGCTATATACCTATTCTTGCATGAGTTCATGCAATTTCTGAGGTATTCAAGAGTTTAGAAAGATTTTGAGCCCATTTAACAAATTGCTTTAGCTATGTGTACTCTGTTTTTCCTGAGTTCCTAGTCTAACTAGTGATATTCGAGGATGAATGTTTCCAAGGGGGAGATATTGTAAGACCTCGCAAAGTTTCCCTATAGTTTGAGCCATGAGCGTGTCAAGTGAAGTGTAATTCCGACCCTAAAAGAATGAGAAAAGACTTCCCAAGTGATTAGTTTTTTAATCTTGTTGAATTTTCCTGAAAATGATTTCCTATAGTGTAGAGAATTGAATTAGCTTTCCAACGATACCAATTTCATCCATATTCGACATCGGGGTAGGAAATTATGGCAGTTTTACCGAGAGTTGTCGAAACCGCCCAGGTGCGATGAACCGTCGAGTGTGCGACAAACAATCACCCGGACTGTCGTAACTAAGGCAGCAACTCCCTTTTCTGGCCCAAGTGCGACGGACCGTCAAGACTGCGATGGACCATCGCTAAGGCCATCGCTGCTGAGGAAGTGTGGCCTTATCCTGGCCAACGTGCGATGAATGATCCGATGGACTATCGATTTGCGATGGACCGTCGCTGAGACCGTCATATCGAGGCAGTGTGTTCTTTTTCTGATCGACGTGCGATGGATGATCCGATGGACCGTCAGGCTAGCGACAGACCATTGCTTCAATCATCGCAGCCCCCGTTCAGTATTTTAAGTCATTTTTAAAAGGGACTCTTCGGTCTTTCCACTCTTTTATCAACCAGATATATTCCAAATGAAGCAAATGACTTCATTCATCATCCAAAACACAAAAGAGCTAGGGTTTCTTCCTCAAGATCAAATCTAAAATCCTTCTCCAAGAAATCCAAGAACTCACCATAGATTCTACAAATTAAGTTGAGATTTAAGTTCCCCAAGTTCAAGGATTGCAAGAACCCTCTCCCAAGAGTAAGAAGAAGAGTTTGAAGCAAGTTTGTTCTTCCAATTTCATAATCTAAGGTATGTAGGATTTTGAACAAGGGTAATTCTTTCACCCTTGTGCCCAAAGGCTTATTTAAACTATAATTTTCTACAATCTATGAGATATTACATTATATTGAATTAGGGTTTTTCACTCATTGTTAGTGATTGCAATATCTTGATGTTTCCCGTGAATTGAAAGTCAAATAGCATGATTTTGCATGTTTTCTTAAGAAATTGAAGCTGGCTTTATACCCTATGTTGTTACTCTTTGAGAATTTAAGAGTTTCAATGTTTTAGAAATTGAAGTATATCAGTATGTTGATATTTTGAGAAAAATTACTGTAACTTCCAGATTTCTACATGAATTATGAATCTATATGCTATCTATTATGCATTATGATGAGTTTTAACTTGAGATTGAATTATGGGTCAATAAGCCCTACTTGAGACTTACAATTTTATGAGCTATTGTGCTATAAGTATTTTATCCACTCTAACTATTTTACAATTTTATCCACTCTACCACATAAGATGACAGATTTGATATTTGGGTTCTTATGAACCATGAGATTATTTTAAAAGTGAATTTCCATGAGATGAGCGAGATAAACTAAAGGAAGTAGTATTTAGCACCGAGTTAGGTAAGTTATCACAATTTTTTACCCAGAACTACATCCCACCGTAGGTTTGTGATTTTAGGCCTGAGGTCGAGATGATTGGGCCCGAGGTCGAGATAAGTGATCACTGAGTTGAGGTTATAGTCCTTGGCAAGAGTATGATGCCTCTCCCCAACGTGAGGTTTCTTCCTTAGAAGGACAAGACGTTGGACTCTACGTAGCTCGCATGGTTTATGTCGGTTAAGAGAACCTTCCTAAACTAAAGTATTTTCCATTGAGGTAGAATATTTTCCCTAAATCTTTGAGATGAGATATTTTCTAAAGTGAACGAATTGCTTTTGAGTATTTTCCAAAGAAGGAAGTAGTTTTCTCTACTAATAAGAGTTGATCATCAGTTTTTAAACCAAAGTCATATGATTCTGAGTTCCACATGTTTGAGTTCAAAAGAGTTATAAGTTCTTGAAAAATAAAGAAGTTTTACTCTCCATGAGATATATGCATCAGTTGAAAGTATTGTTTAAAGCTTCATTCATCCTATGAGTAATGAGAATAAGAGGAGAGCACAGATTTTAAAGATAAAGTATAATGACTCACGAGATTTGTGTTACATGCTTTATTCTATTTGCATGCATGATTTGATTAAAGAGTAGTGATATTGTTTTATATAAATGCATACACCCCTATATACTCAGTACATTCCCAAGTGTTGATCCACATATATGTCTATGTGCTACATTATCTTATAATGTAGGTTCAGGTGCTCAGTCCCAGCCTCGTCAGTGATTCCCGAGTACCTTCTTATATATTTCTACAGTGGTGATTCCTCATGGTTCGAGTACGAGGACCTATTTTCAAACATTTCAGTATTCGAGTGTTTATGTTATTACTTCAGTTCAGTTTGAGGCAGTTGGGGACCTGTCCCAACGGCTCTCGAGTTCATGGAGTAGTAGAGGCTTTGTCAGACTAGCTATCAGACTATGGTTGTGTTGAGATTTCCAGTAATGTGGTCGTTTGGACCGAGTATTACCTTAGTATTTCCTTTCGTTTGATATGACAGTGCCAGTGTTTTGTATATTCCTTCTTGAATGAGTTATTATGAGAAGCGATAGGCTCAAAGGGTTTGCTTGAGACTACTTGTAGCCCAAAGTACCGTGTGACGTCCCAAGAGGTGATTTTGGGTCGTTACAGAATCCCTCGCTATAGTAAATTTAATATTAATTTTTTATCATCACCATAATTTAGTGAGGGATATCCCTATTTACCTTCTAAAAAGGTTAAAAGTTAAAATATTTGACTTGCGTGAGGGACCACCTCACAAAGTCTCTTGCAATAGCGACATATATTTTGTCCCTCGCTAACATTGGCAAGCTAATAACCAAATTTTTAGTAGTGAATAAAATACTAAATGTGAGGAAAATAATGACTATAAATATAATTTGGCCTCACAACACTTTTCATGATGAAGATAATATTCAGAAACAAGGACAAAACTTATGGTTTAAAAGGCCCTTAATCGTTTCTAAGTTTGTTAGATATGACCAAAAAATTTATCTATAGGATTAATAATTTAGGAATCATCTATATGAGTCTGAAATGAAATCCGCTTTCAGGGAGAATGATGGTAAAAATTAATTCTCTAAGCTTTCATGAAATCAAGTAGTGTTCATGGTTTGAAACAAACAAAATTGTGAGAACCAAAAGGCTAGTTGCATGATTTGTAGGATCTAGGTGTATAATAAAGTTCAACGGTTTAAAGATATCGCTTATGATAGATTGAGTGCATCGATATAAGTTTACTACGAAAATTTCAAAGAGAAACCTACTTATTCAGATGCAATTAGTCTTTACTTATAAATCACATAATTGTCTGTATATTTCTTTATCTTATAGTCATTCTCCATTCATGTGGGGGATTGTTAGATCTTTAAGAGGTGTGAATGGAAAATGAATAGGTATTTTTTTCGAAAAGACCCCAGGAGAAAGGATACAATTTGAATGGACAGCTTTTAACTTTGGATAATTGTGATCAATGGGTTGTGACTTTGTTAAAGAGTTACATCTTTTTTGAAAAGTAGCACGAGTTGCACCCTTTTGAAGAAGTGCATCTTTCTGAACCATGTCTTCTCTTCTGAAGCAACACTATAATGGCTATATATACTTGTTGAATCCTCAGATTTTCCTTACGAATATTTGAAATTTCTACTCTATTTCTTCCTGCACTTTAAAATCTTCTTGTGTGATTTACTACGATTAAGTGAGTGTATTGTTCATTAGAATTTGAGATATCGCTTTTCTACTGATGTAAGTTGTTCTGTTCTAGGAGAATATATTTTATTACCCCCGAATACTTGAGAGAAATAATTTTCTAAAGGACACGTGTGAATTTAGTTGGCTCAATTTTTATATTTTCTATTAACTTTACTACTATTTATTTTTTTTTGAAATAGTTTAAATTTTGTTTTGCTATTCCTATAATTTTGAATACAGATTTAGAAAAATAACAAAAATTTGGAACCCTTATGGATGTTGTTGGATTTAAGAGGAAGACATTTGACAACGGGAGTTCAATTGGAAGTAGGTTTTGTTTAGCTTCATTTCTTTGATCTCTGGCATGCCTTAATTTATTTATATAAATTCTTCATCTTTCGTTTTTTATCATTCAATTCTTGATTTATCATTTTCATAGCATATTTTTGGGTTTTACAATGAAATATACAAGATATCTGTTACAGTTTATATAGCAGTTAGTCATGGAAATACAAAAATGATATTGATAGTAGTGTGGCATTTAAATTTAGCAGGACGTTTGCTTTAGAACAAAATATATTAGATGATCAAAATGAATATAGCATTTTTCTTGGACTTCATAGAACAATAATGACTATTAAAATTTAGTATTTACTTTTTATTTTTTAGTATTTACTTTTTATTTATCTTTTCTTTTTTGGTTTCGGTGGTCACTGATTTCATTCCAATTATATTGTTACTAGTTTTCAAACCCTTTTTAGTCTTACCTCTCATAACTAAATTAACACATACCTACTTGTACATTTTCTAAATAACGTGACTTTGCTACGATTTGGAGGGGGTACGGATAACTCGGATAACTTAAATAGATCTATTACAACTCTAATGGATAGTCCAGCATTTATAGTAAATAAACATAGTGAACAAAAAATAGTAAAAAGTAGAATGGTTATTGATTATAGAAACCTAACTTCTCTAAACATTTCTATTTTTATTTTAATTTTTATTGATATTCATATCTTGAGGGTGATTAGATGGTATTTGATTAAAAGCTTTACTGTAATATTCTTTAATTTTTTCTCTTAGTCTTTGTAATTCTTGTATATTATTTGGAAGGTATTCTAAATATTCTATATCTTTTGTTCTAAAATATTCAATTAAATTCTCTTTCATAAGTACTTATGTTAATCTTATTTCTTCCATATCTTGTCTCCACTATTTTAAATATTCATAGTTTATCATTTTATCCTAAAGTAGTTGTAATACTTAGTTATTACAAAGAAAATTGCAGTATTACAACTACTTTAGGATAAAATGATAAACTATGAATATTTAAAATATTGGAGACAAGATATGGAAGAAATAAGATTAACAGAAGTACTTATGAAAGAGAATATAATTGAATATTTTAGAACAAAAAATATAGAATATTTAGAATACCTTCAAAATAATATACAAGAATTACAAAGAATAAGAGAAAAAAACTAAAGAATATTACAGTAAAGTTTTTAATCAAATACCATCTAATCACCCCCCAAGATATGAACATCAATAAAAATTAAAATAAAAATAGAAATGTTTAGAGAAGTTAAGAAATATCCACGCACAAATAAAAGGATATAGAATATTTAGAATACCTTCAAAATAATATACAAGAATTACAAAGACTAAGAAAAAAAAACTAAAGAATATTACAGTAAAGCTTTTAATCAAATATCATCTAATCACCCCCCAAGATATGAACATCAATAAAAATTAAAACAAAAATAGAAATGATTAGAGAAGTTAAGAAATATCTACACACAAATAAAAATAGATCCATTAGAGGTATAATAGATCGGTAATTAAGCTTCCTTCGTTATTAAATCCTCTAATTACTATTGGTGTTTTTAATTTATCTCATTTACTATTTGATAAATAATTATATCTACGTAAATTGGCTTCTGCCCAAAAGAAAATTTAATATACCAAAAATTTAAATTCATAATAAGTGTGAATTATTCAGTGGCAATAACAGATAAAAACATAGATAAATCATTAGTATTATATTAAAAAATATCAGGAATAGAACTAACCCCAGGAAGTAAAATATTTACAACAAGATGTAAAAAACTATATGTATTAACAACAAAACATAAAATAACGGGAAAAATAAAATTAATAAAATACAAATAGAAAGTTCTTTTGAACAATTTGTAAAAATAATTGATAACAATGATTATAGTTACAAAGATATATATATAGAAGAAGATTTTGATATAATAAATGATAGAATAAGTACAATAAAAAGAATAGCTTTTTAAAAAACCAGAATCATCATGATCATCGAAAAGAATAAACTATGAAATAACATCAACTGTTAATTTACTTCAATATTATACAACGGGAACAATAAATAAAAAAGAATATTTAATACTTCTAAATACAAGACAAGAAGAAAATTATATAGCAAAATATCTAGTAAAAAATGAAGAAATAAAATTTAATAGTAATATATGCCCAGATCTACCAATAAGTTTAATAACTACTCAAGATACAACAGAAAAGGAAATAATAACAAGAGTTAGAAAACTAAAAATAGAATTTAAAATAAAAGAAGATATGCAGAAAGCAGACATAATATTAAGAATAAAATGGTTAGAACAAGTAAAACCATACAATATAGAACATACACAATTAACCATAACATATAATAAAGAAAAATTATTAATAAAAAGAACTTTGACATGATATGAAAATATATGTATTAATAAAGATAATAGTAGAAGGATATTACAACAGATATTATACAGGATTTTACCATTTAAAGTTAGAAGAAGTATATAAAAAGTTAATTGCATTTACAGTACCACAATGATTTTATGAATGGAATGTGTTACCATTTGGATATAAAAATGCACTAGATAGATACCAACACTTTATGGATAGTTATTTTAAACAACTACCTAATTGTACACTATGCATAGATGATATACTATTATATACAAAAAACTAAAGAGGAACATTTAAAACTATTAGAACAATTTACAGATATAATAGAAAAATCGAGGATAAGTTTAAGTGAAAAGAAAGCTGAAATTATGAAAAATCAGATAGAATTTTTAGGAATACAAATAGATAAAAGCGGAGTAAAAATGCAACAACATATAGTACAAAAAATAATAAATTCAAAAGAAGAATTAGATACAAAAAAAAATTGCAATCATTTTTAGGATAATACCCACGAAAATACCTGAAGTTTGACCAGATTACCAGTTGAACATACTGAACTTTGCGGGGGTCCTATTACCCCCCCCCCCCCAGACTTTTTTTTTCGTATTTTAATGGCATATATTTGCCACTTGGCATACTGCATGTGATTCACGCGCATTGAGCGTGTGAACAATGTTAAAAATGTTTTAAAACTCTTTTTTTTTTGCAAAACAGCCCATTAATTTTATAATTATTTAAAGTTTTATATTTTTATTTATTTTTTCATTCTTCTTTCTTCTTAATGGAACTTGAAAAATCATGAAAAAAATTCATGTATGGAACTCGGAATCTTTCCGAATTAATGAAAAGATTAATGGTTATAATTAATGGAAAGATTTTTCTGAATCTTTCGAGTACCATTTATAATTTGAACTTAGAATTATAAATGGATTCGAATTCGGAATTATAATTCGGAAAGATTAATGGTTATAATTAATGGAAAGATTCCGAATTAAACTTCATGTATGGAACTCGGAAAATTCATTAATGGTTACAATTTAATGGAACTCGCTAATTGAAACTCAATGAATGATTCGAAAGATTCAAACTCGAAAACTCGCTAATTTAATTCTGAGTTCCGTTAATGGAAATTGAATCTTCCGAGTTCCATTAACGGAAGATTGAATAGCTTCATGGAAATTGAATCTTCCGAGTTCCATTAATGGAAGATTGAATAGCTTCATACATGAAATTAAATTTTTTGAATCTTTTGAGTTTCATTAATGAATTTTTCGAATCTTCCGAGTTCCATTAATGGAAATTGAATCATGAAATTAAATTTTTCGAATCTTTTTCCATTAATGAATTTTCCGAATCTTCCGAGTTATATGTTAATGATTTCTAGGTATTATGCTATTTTTATCTATTAGCTCAATTTTTACTGTAGTTTTATGTTTTTTCTATCCTTTTAATGGATCTTCACTGTATAATTGTCTTAATTTTTTCTTTGTTATTTCTACCTTATCTATTGAAAATATAGTCATTTCTTCTTTATTTATTGAAAATATAACTAGTTCTATTGTGTCTTCAGTATTTTTTATATTTTCTAATTTTTATGTGATTTTTTCACTTCTTTTTAACCAATCAGTTTTGTTTCTTATTTTATTAATAACTCTTTTTGCTCTTACCTTTTGTTTACATGGTGTTGTAAACCACCAGTGTGTTCTAGTTATTATATGTGGGTATAGTTTATCTAAAAATGGCATTCCTAAAAGCATATCTTTTGATGTTAGTTCATAATTATAGATCTCTTCTATTGTTAATATCTTATCTCATACTTGTATTTTTACATTTCTAACTTTATAGGTAATTAAGCTCCCTTCGTTATTAAATCCTCTAACTACTATTGGTGTTTTTAATTTATCCCATTTACTATTTGGTAAACAATTATATTTACATAAATTGGATTCTGCTTCTGTATCTATCATAGGCGTATAATATCTGCTGTAATATCCTTCTACCATTATCTTTATTAATACATATATTTTCATATCATGTCAAAGTTTTTTTTATTAATAATTTTTCTTTGTTATAGGTTATGGTTAATTGTGTATGTTCTATATTGTATAGTTTTACTTGTTCTAACCATTTTATTCCAATATTATGTTTGCTTTCTGCATATCTTCTTTTATTTCAAATTCTATTTTTATTTTTCTAAATCCTATTATTATTTCCTTTTCTGTTGTATCTTTAGTAGTTATTAAACTTCTTTTTAGATCTGGGCATATATCACTATTAAATTTTATTTCTTCATTTTTTACTAGATATTTTGCTACATAATTTTCTTCTTGTCCTGTATTTAGAAGTATTAAATATTCTTTTTCATTTATTGTTCCCGTTATATAATATTGAGTTAAATTAACTGTTGATGTTATTTCATAATTTGTTCTTTTCGATGATCCTGATAATTCTGGTTTTTCAAAAGCTATTCTTTTTGTTGTACTTATTCTATCATTTATTATTTCTAAATCTTCTTCTATATCTATGTCTTTGTAACTATAATCATTGTTATCAATTATTTTTACAAATTGTTCAAAAGGACTTTCTATTTGTATTTTATTAATTTTATTTTTTTCCGTTATTTTATGTTTTGTTGTTAATACATATAGATTTTTACATCTTGATGTAAATATTTTACTTCCTGGGTTTAGTTCTGTTCCTGATATTTTTCAATATAATACTAATGATTTATCTATGTTTTTATCTGTTATTGCCACTGAATAATTCGCACTTATTATGAATTAAAATTATTGGTATATTAAATTTCCACTTATAACAGTTATTATGCTTTTTTCTATAGGTTTTATAATTCTATCATCTGCTAAATATAATTCTATTGGTGTATCTATTCCTTCACTAAAACATGCTTTTATTAATATCTCCGTTCCTCCAAGGTGTACGTATTTTATTGGGTCTTTACTTTTTATATCATTCATTTCTTTATTAATTATTCTTTTTGTTACTAGTGGTATACTAGCTCTTCCTTTTGCATAGCTACAGTTTATTATATGTTCTTTTTGGCTTACTACGTAGTATTCTTTTTTTCGTCTACTAAATATGTTTTTATTGTTGGTATTTTAAATATTTTTTCTACACTTAAATCTAATTCATTTCCTTTTATTTCGTCAAATATATTGTTATCAAATATTATTTTTTGATTTGTTCCTTCATTTAAATATTCTTCCTTTGTTATTATTTTTATATCTTCTTGATACGGAAAACAAAGCTAGAAACTGAAATTATAACTAAAGAGAGGAGATGAAGATGATAACAATGACACAAGATGAAACAAGACACGGATTCAACACAAACACAAGAGAAATTGCGTAGAAAATAAAGATAGATAGTGAGACCAAGATTATTACAAGATTAAGAACCAAGTTTATTTCAACACTAACCTCTAATGAATGTAATAATCAAAACCACACTCTTACGGTGACCGCCAAGGTAATCGACTCACCTCAAGATCTACCGTTTCCAAGCAAAGAACAATATTGGCTTTTCCAAGCCCTATCTAAGGATGACTTTTCCAAGTCCTAACTAAGACTATACTAAGGTGGTCTACTCTCAAGAGAGAGGATTTTTAAGTGTTTCAATCTTTCATCATTCAAAACTAGTGAAAATAAGACTAAAGAGGCCTATTTATAATATATTACAAATAAAGATAAAAAGACCACTTCGCCCTTAATGAGAGGGGCTGCCATGGTGTGTAAATACACCATATGTAATGTATAAAATACCCTTAATGAAGGGGCAGCAAAGGTATGTTATAACTTGAATGAATGGCGCCTTTTCAATGCTCTCAAAACTAGAGTACGGTTCATACTTCAAGGCTTGTGGTTCTCGGGTTAGCATCAATGTAAGCAACCAAGCAACCTTCTACACATGAGATTGCTTTAAGTCATGCTCAAAATGATCATTCCTTGTGTATCCTTGTACTCTCGGGGTGACCAAGTCTTGAGCTTTTACGTGTTAGCCTTCAAAGATGTCATCAAAAGCTAAGGTGGCCATTTGACTTGTATCATCCTCCATATCTTGAAAAGGATTCGACCTCGTATCCAAACCTTGCAAAACCGAAGAGAGGGCAAACAAATACAAACTCCTCATGGCATGAGGGTTAGGGTTAGCACAATAAATCATCTCAACATGCCAAGGTTGCACATATTTGCAATATAACCAAGAATCCTTTGAATTAAGTATTAAAAGCTCAATAAAAGGTGTATAAAGGATTTGGTTACGGGAATCACCAAGAGATGAAGAAACTACAAAGGTACTAATGACATCAAATAATCCACAAGGTAGAACTTCCTCCATCTTATGAGCTATAAAACACCATTGCTTCTTTGTCTCGTCAAAAGACCACACCAAGGGGGGGTTTTGATTAGTTCTAAAACCCATAAAATCCATATAGCATTATCACGCACACACATGGACAGACCAACAAACTTTCTATCTCGATATAAAATAAATCCAAAACTAGCATAGACATCATTATAGGCAAAGAGGTAGTATAGGAAAGAATCACGTACAAAGGCATTCACGGGTGAAGAATAAACATTTAAACACATACACATTTTTTTCCTTCAAATAACTAGACAACTTGGCATCCACAAGTTGGAATTCATGCAATTTAGGCACAAGTGTGTCAAATAAGGATGCACATTTAGGAACATTACCCGAAGGAGTCAATAACACATTTGCCCTCGGGTTTTCAAGAATGACTACATATTTCTTACCCTTAAAAGTACTCTCATCTTTCAAAAAGAGATTTCTATCTTTAGGAGGAATGTTGTCACACCATAGTGGGTTAGCATATTGGTTATAGCCTTCAAGGCAAGCTATACCACCATTCTCACCACTAGGTTCATTAGGAGTGTTTAAATCATCTTCAAACAAGACATTATACCTAAAGAGAGCATGATCTATTTCCTGAGCAGATTCAGAACAAGCACGTTCATCACTCTCTGAAAGATCAGTATCATGTTTCAAAGAGATTTCAAGCATAAGATTTTCCAAAAAATGGCTCTCGGGTTCACTCCCATTTTGGTGACCAATATTTTCAAGTACTTCACTCACTTTTGTTTTATTAATCACATCACACACATACTCAAGTGGTGGATAATTTTCACAAGTAAGTTGATCAACACCGATTACACAAGATGATGTACTTCCATTCAACATATAGGTTTCAACACTAGGTGGACATAAATTAACCTTACAAGAAGAGTCAATTTGGTTATCAATAGGATCAACTAGTGTATCCACACTCACAACATATAAATCATCAATAAGAGACAAAGAATCATTTGACTCACAAGTAAGTAAGCTACTACTCACACTCAATGGGCTACTAGCCACACGAATATCATTCTCATGCACCAAAGTTTAAGAGTTATCTATTTTACCTTGAATTTCTTGAGTAGATTCTTCTTTTCCGTGGTGTGAAGGTCCTCCATAAGCTTGGGCAAAAATTTCCTTTCGGCATCGTTCACCTCCGTTTTCCATGTTGGTACCTACACAATTGTCCTTAGAAATAGAAGGACAACCAATGTTAGCACGGTTTGGTGATAATCTCCTTACTTCATTCCACATAACCTCTCTTTTTTCCACTCTCGGATTACCACCATGCATACTCTTACTCCTCTTAATCTTTTTTCTCTCATAAGCATTCGGATTGGAGTAAGTATTCACTTCTCTTTGCAGCTCGGGTAGCATATATATCATGAGGTGATTTCCCCACCGGTCTCTTAAACATTAGGCCAATTTTGCACATTTGGAACTCTATGTTGTGCAAACCAATCGACACCTAAGCATACATGACCATATGTCAATGGAAGAATATCACACCATACCTCCTTATGGTACTCAAATTGGGAGAAGACAACTTTGACCCTCTCGGTAACCTTAAACCCGTCCAAGAAGTATGGAATGAGTAAAGGCTCGCAAAACAACCCCAAGTAGTCAACCATGGATGACGATGTAGTTTCTATAGTACCTATCATTTAACACAACGAGGCATCCCGGTATCCCACAAATGGTCACCTTTTCGGAGTGTACACTCCTTCTTGGATCAACATTGTAAGGCATACAAGTACCCCTTGGTCTTGGAGATGCATACCCTCTTCTTCTCATTGGACAACTCCACTATAGCTAGTATAACCATTCACACTATATCGACCTTGATAAAAAGTACTACAAGATTGAGAATATGAATATTCACACTCCTCATGTGTACTCTCATCATATGTCTCATAAATTTTTCGAGCGAATAGGCTATACCTAACACCAAATCTAGGTTCGGAGTGAGAATTATAAGACTCCTCACATGCCCCAAAGTTATTATATGATCCATCACGAGGTCCTATATCATCTCCAAAGTCACCATAAGCACTAGGTACTTTATTCACCTCATTTCCTCCCTCACAACAGTAACTTTCAAATCTACCCAAGTTTCGATCATGGCTATTTCATAGCTTCTGCAATCTCCCTCAACTTGTATCCATAAAACCCCTCACTACAATCATAGTCTCCCATGTTGTAGTCACAATAATCCCCGACTATAGAAGACATATTCTCCTTATATCACCTTTTGAACCTAAAATATGAACAAACAAGATTAGTAGTAAAAGTTTCTCACCAACACTCGTATTCACTCACTTTTGTGATCCTCACAATTTGGAGCGGCAAATATTGAAATTTGCTTATACTTCGGTAGTCAATAAGATGTCAATTCTACTTGGCAGTCGAAATGGATTCTTGCTTGATCGACTCAATAAACAAAACAAAATTTACTTATGAACTTGTAACAAAGAAGTTACTATGAATTAAAAATGAGAAAAGCACACAAATAACGAAGACACGAAGAAACGGATTCAATAATTAATCTACAACTAAGTAGGTGATTACTAGTTGTTGATTAATTCTAGAATCAAGACATGAAACTAATGAAAAAATAAGATGAAACTAAGAATCTAAAATTTGAGCCAAAATTGTTGCATGAACAGTGTATATAGTGATGTGGCGGTCCACGTGACAGTCCACTAGTGGTTCGGTTCTTAACAAATTTTAATTTCACAATTTGGACTTTGGTGGAAATTGTTCAATGGAGGGAAATACAAACTAGTCTTTGGAGCTCCTTTTTCAATTCAAATTTCAAGACTTAAAAGTCTTTGACTAGACTTGTACTTCTCCTTAAAAAATGGACCCTTATTTTATGAAAAAAGTTTGAGATGTGATATAAAGTCTTTTTGGTGTTTGGTGGTCTTTCAAGATTCAACAAATACTACACCTTGTCTTTCACCTTTTTAAGATCTAAGTTCACTTTAATATTAACAAGGTGATGAATATGGTGAAGAACTTCAAGAACACAAAAACCACAACAAGAACAACCAACAACAATCTCCCAAGAACAACAAGTCCACCACAACAAGGTCAACAATCTCACGGCCAAGACCACAAGGATAGCAACAACAATAGGCTAAGTCCCCTTTGTGTTGTGTTTTAGGTTTTACAAAAGGTGAAGGTTGTGTTGAACAAAAAGAACACAACAACAATATTTCAAGATCTACAACAACACCACAACACAAGGCCTTCAACTCGTTCAAGGCTAGAACAAGAACAACATTCAATCGGCCACACTTTGTTCACAACAACAATACTAACAATTCAAGCTTAAGTTTGGATCGACTCAAAGTGTTAGTGAAGAAAAAACTAACACTACAAACACACAAGACAAGTAAAAGACTCCTAGACCTAGAATCAAGAACAAATCTCGACCAAGAACACAATTTCGGCCAAGACAACAACAATGGACAAATTGTAATTTTTTTGAAATTTTTAGCTTTTCAACAATTTTTTTTTCTAACAAGCAAGCCCAAGATTGATCTTGTAGGAACAAGATCAAGCCATGCTTTGATACCAAATGATATGTAAAACAAAGCTAGAAACTGAAATTATAACTAAAGAGAGGAGATGAAGATGATAACAATGACACAAGATGAAACAAGACACGAATTCAACACAAACACAAGGGAAATTGCGTAGAAAATAAAGATAGATAGTGAGACCAAGATTATTACAAGATTAAGAACCAAGTGTATTTCAACCCTAACCCCTAATGAATGTAATAATCAAAATCACACTCTTACGGTGACCACCAAGGTAATCGACTCACCTCAAGATCCACCGTTTCCAAACAAAGAACAATATTGGCTTTTCCAAGCCCTATACTAAGGATGAATTTTTCAAGTCCTAACTAAGACTATACTAAGGTGGTATACTCTCAAGAGAGAGGATTTTCAAGTGTTTCAATCTTTTATCATTCAAAACTAGTTAAAATAAGACTAAAGAGGCCTATTTATAATATATTACAAATGAAGATAAAAAGCCCACTTTGCCCTTAATGAGAGGGGCTGCCATGGTGTGTAAATACACCATATATAATGCATAAATTACCCTTAATGAAGGGGCAGCCAAGGTATGTTATAACTTGAATGAATGGCGCCTTTTCAATGCTCTCAATAATCTAGTATGGTTCATAATTCAAGGCTTGTGGTTCTCGGGTTAGCATCAATGTAAGCAACCTTCCACACATGAGATTGCTTTAAGTCATGCTCAAAATGATCCTTCCTTGTGTATCATTGTGCTCTCGGGGTGACCAAGTCTATGGCCTTTACGTGTTGGCCTTCAAAGATGTCATCAAAAGCTAAGGTGACCATTTGACTCGTATCACTTCTTCAGTTATTTGATTTATTTTTATATCCTCTTCAGTCATTTGATTCATCTGATTTACTATCTATTTCATTATCTGTTTCATTCTCTAAAATTTCATTTATACTATCGTCACTTTCTAATTCGTAATCTATATAATCTATTTGCATATATTCTGTATTTTATCTTTATTTCTGATATTTGTTTATTTTTTGGGATTTTAGGCATTATACAATCTCTAGCTAAATGTCCTAGTTTTCCACAAATATAGCAAGTACATTCTTTTGTAGATTTCTTTTTTCTATATGGTCTTTTATGTTTATAATTTTTTACATAATATCTTTTTGTTAGTTTCTTATACTTATATTTTGATTTTTGCATTTCTTATATTTCTTATGTCTTTTGCTTTTCTTATAATATCTTTCTTCACATCCAAATTGAGGTGCTATTTTATCTTTGCAACATGCTAAATTTTTTATTAATGTTTTTTTCCATTTTTATTTTTTCTCTATATTTTTCACATAGATTTTTATACCATTGTTGTAAAAATCTTATTCTTGCTCTTATGATATCTACTACTTTTGCTTCATCCCAACTCTTTATTATATTTGAACTAAATGGTTCAGGTAATTTACTAAAATATAATCTTCTTACTTCTTTACTTTCTTCTGTATTATATGTTCCTTTATAGTAGTATTCTTTTAATGTGCATGTATACTCATCTATATAGCACATATTACATATTGCTAGTTTTAACATTAAATTTCTATTTATATCTTTTTCTCTATTTTGTTCTTCTTCTGTTGTTGTCATACTGCTAAATTCATCTCTTATAGCTATTTCATATTTTTTCAATATGTCTATAGGTGTTAGTTTAGTTACTATTGTTCCTTCCATTTTCTTATCATCTCTTAATACCTTTTTACTTTCTTCAGTTAAATTTAAAAATCATAATTTTGTTGTTCATGTTAGTGTTCTTTCTATATATTCTGGTGTATCTATTGCATTTATATCATTATCTAATAATTATTTTGCTATATATCCTATCCATAATTGTATCATTTTATCTACATCTATTACACAGTCTAAGTCTAAGAAGTTATAATTTTTATTAATTATTTGTTTTGGTGTCCATTTGTTATATTCACTTTTTAGGTTAAATTTTTTAAACTTATCTTTATAATGATATGTATGTTTTCTTATTTCTGATATACTAGGTATTATATTTTTCATCGTCCTCCTTATCAAGAGTATTTATTTTCGTGTTTATATTTTCTAAGTTTTCTTTATTAATTACTTCTTGTTTTTCATTGATTTCTAACTTTTCTATATTTGTTAAGATTTTTGTATATTTTTCACTATTTTCCGAATCATAATTATCTATTTCTTCAACATCTATTGTATTTATTTCTATTTCATTAGTTTCTAATTTTTTATTTTCTTCTTCTAATTTTTCTTTAAATTGATTTATCTTAATTAATAATTTTTATTCTTTATCTTTTTTCTTCTTTTTCTTTTTGTCTTTTTTCATACAGATCTTTTAGCATTTGCAATTCTTTTTCTAATTCAGTAATCCTACTATTTTTAGTTTCTTCTATTTTTCGTATTTTTTCTGTAGTTTGTTGTTTTATTTGATCTATTTCTTTTTTCCTATCTATTTCTTCATTTTCTTTTGATATTCTTTCCATAGCTGTTAATTTATCTTCTAATTTTAGTTCTTTTTTTCCTAACATCAAATATAAATGTTCACCTATTTTTTTATATCTTCTTCCTAAATTGGAAAATACTATTCTTATTTTTAATCCTTCATGGTTTTCATATATTTTTTTGTCTATTATAAATTCTTCTTTGTTCATTTTGTCTACTTGATGGTGTATAGATCATGTTGATATATGTATTCTAGACTATCTATTTGTGATTCTAAATATGATATTTCTTTTTTTATGCTTTTATTGATTTTTAACATACTCCTACAATCATGTTATATTGTAGTCTTTCTTTTGTTATTTTTAATTCTCTCCGTTTTCAGATATTATTTGTTTTAGTTCTTTTTATTTTTGGAATTTTGTTATATTATTCATCTTTACAATATTTAAAATATTTGGGTGGATACCAAAATCTAATTTTATCATAATTAGGTGGTATATATCT
>NC_061116.1:127671374-127705139 GCF_002878395.1 Capsicum annuum
AAAATTAATAATTCATTTAAAATCTAGAAGAATGAGATATATAACACCTAATTATGATAAAATTAGATTTCGGTATCCACCAAAATATTTTAAATATTGTAAAGATGAATAATATAACAAAATTCCAAAAATGTGAAGAACTAAAACAAATTATATCTGAAAAACGGAGAGAATTAAAAATAACAAAAGAAAGACTACAGTATAACATGATTGTTGGAGTATGTCAAAAATCAAAAAAAGCACAAAAACAAGAAATATCATATTTAGAATCACAAATAGATAGTCTAGAATACATATATCAACATGATCTATACACCATCAATTAGATAAAATGAACAAAGAAGAATTTATAATAGACGAAAAAATATATGAAAACCATAAAGGATTAAAAATAAGAATAGTATTTTTCAATTTAAGAAGAAGATATAAGAAAATAGGTAAACATTTATATTTAATGTTAGGAAAAGAAGAACTAAAATTAAAAGATAAATTAACAGCTATGGAAAGAATAGCAAAAGAAAATGAAGAAATAGATAGGAAAAAAGAAATAGATCAAATAAAACAACAAACTACAGAAAAAATACGAAAAATAGAAGAAACTAAAAATAGTAGGATTACTGAATTAGAAAAAGAATTGCAAATGCTAAAAGATCTGAATGAAAAAAAGACAAAAGGAAAAAGAAGAAAAAAGATAAAGAATAAAAATTATTAATTGAGATAAATCAATTTAAAGAAAAATTAGAAGAAGAAAATAAAAAATTAGAAACTAATGAAATAGAAATAAATACAATAGATACTGAAGAAATAGATAATTATGATTCGGAAGATAGTGAAAAATATACAAAAATCTTAACAAATATAGAAAAGTTAGAAATTAATGAAAAACAAGAAATAATTAATAAAGAAAACTTAGAAAATATAAACACGAAAATAAATACTCTTGATAAAGAGGACGATGAAAATATAATACCTACTATATCAGAAATAAGAAAACCTACATATCATTATAAAGATAAGTTTAGAAAATTTAACCTAAAAATGAATATAACAAATGGACACCAAAACAGATTAATAAAACTTATAACTTCTTAGACTTAGACTGTGTAATAGATGTAGATAAAACGATATAATTATGGATATGATATATAGCAAAACAATTATTAGATAATGGTATAAATGCAATAGATACACCAGAAAATATAGAAAGAACACTAATAGGAACAACAAAATTATGGTTTTTAAATTTAACTGAGGAAAGTAAAAAGGTATTAAGAGATGATAAAAAATGGAAGGAACAACAGTAACTAAACTAACACCTATAGACATATTGAAAAAATATAAAATAGTTATAAGAGATAAATTTAGCAGTATGATAACAACAGAAGAAGAACAAAATAGAGAAAAAGATATAAATAAAAATTTAATGTTAAAACTAGCAATATGTAATATGTGCTAAATAGATGAGTATACGTGCACATTTAAAGAATACTACTATAAAGGAATATATAATACAGAAGAAAGTAAAGAAGTAAGAAGATTTTATTTTAGTAAATTAGCTGAACCATTTAGTTCAAAAATAATAAAGAGTTGGGATGAAGTAAAAATAGTAGATACCCTAGAAGCAAGAATAAATTTTTTACAATAATGGTATAGAAATCTATGTGAAAAATATAGAGAAGAAATAAAAATAAAAAAAATATTAATAAAAAAATTAGCATGTTGCAAGGATAAAATAACACTTTAATTTGGATGTGAAGAAAGATATTATATGAAAAGAAAAAGACATAAGAAATATAAGAAATACAAAAAATCAAAATATAAATATAAGAAACCAAGAAAATGATATTATGTAAAAAAATTATAAACATAAAAGACCGTATAGGAAAAAGATATCTATAAAAGAATGTACTTGTTATAATTGTGGAAAACTAGAGCATTTACCTAGAGATTGTAAAATGCCTAAAAACCTAATAAAGAAACAAATATTAGAAATAAAGATAGAAAATGCAGAATATATGCAAATAGATTACATAGATTACGAATTAGAAAGTGACGATAGTATATATGAAATTTCGAAGAATGAAACAGATAATGAAATAGATAGTAAATCAGATGAATCAAATGACTGAAGAAGATATAAAAATGAATCAAATAACTGAAGAAGATATAAAAGTTATTACAAAGGAAGAATATTTAAATGAATAAGGAATAAATCAAAAAATAATATTTGATAACAATATATTTGACGAAATAAAAGGAAAAGAAATAGATTTAAGTATAGAAAAAAATATTTAAAATATCAACAATAAAAACATATTTAGTAGACGAAAAGAAGGATACTACATAGTAAGTCAAAAAGAACATGTAATAGACTATAGATATGTAAAAAGAAGAGCTAGTATACCACTAGTAACAAAAAGAACAATTAATAAAAAAATAAACGAAATAAAATGTAAAAACCCAATAAAATACGTACACCTTGGAGGAACGGAGATATTAATAAAAGCATGTTTTAGAGAGGAATAGATACACCAAAAGAATTATATTTACCAGATGGTAGAATTATAAAACCTATAGAAAAAACCATAATAACTGCTATAAGAGGATATTTAATATACTAAAAATTTAAATTCATAATAAGTGTGAATTATTCAGTGGCAATAATAGATTAAAACATAGATAAATCATTAGTATTATATTGGAAAATATCAGGAATAGAACTAACCCCAGGAAGTAAAATATTTACAGCAAGATGTAAAAATCTATATGTATTAACAAGAAAACTTAAAATAATGGGAAAAAATAAAATTAATAAAATACAAATAGAAAGTCCTTTTGAACAATTTGTAAAAACAATTGATAACAATGATTATAGTTACAAAGACATAGATATAGAAGAAGATTTAGATATAATAAATGATAGAATAAGTACAACAAAAAGAATAGCTTTTGAAAAACCAGAATCATCGAAAAGAATAAATTATGAAATAACATCAACAGTTAATTTAACTCAATATTATATAACGGAAACAATAAATGAAAAAGAATATTCAATACTTCTAAATACAGGACAAGAAGAAAATTATATAGCAAAATATCTAGTAAAAAATGAAGAAATAAAATTTAATAGTAATATATGCCCAGATCTACCAAGAAGTTTAATAACTACTAAAGATACAATAGAAAAGGAATTAATAATAGGAGTTAGAAAAATAAAAATAGAATTTGAAATAAAGAAGATATGCAGAAAACAAACATAATATTAGGAATAAAATGGTTAGAACAAATAAAACCATACAATATAGAACATACACAATTAACCATAACCTATAATAAAGAAAAATTATTAATAAAAAGAACTTTGACATGTATGAAGATATATGTATTAATAAAGATAATAGTAGAAGGATATTACAACAGATATTATACGCCTATGATAGATACAGGAGCAGAAGCCAATTTATATAGATATAATTGTTTACCAAATAGTAAATGGGATAAATTAAAAACACCAATAGTAGTTAGAGGATTTAATAATGAAGGAATCTTAATTATCTATAAAGCTAGAAATGTAAAAATACAAGTATAGGATAAGATATTAACAATAGAAGAGATCTATAATTATGAACTAACATCAAAAGATATTATTTTAGGAATGCCATTTTTAGATAAACTATACACACATAAAATAACTAGAACACACTTGTGGTTTACAACACTATGTAAACAAAAGGTAAGAGCAAAAGGAGTTATTAATAAAATAAGAAAGAAAACTGATTGGATAAAAGGAAGTGAAAAAATCACACAAAAATTAGAAAATATAAAAAATATTGAAGACACAATAGAACTAGTTATATTTTCAATAAATAAATAAGAAATGGCTATATTTTCAATAGATAAGGTAGAAATAATAAAGAAAAAATTAAGACAATTATACAGTGAAGATCCATTAAAAGAATGGAAAAAATATAAAACTACTGTAAAAATTGAGCTAATAGATAAAAATAGCATAATAACCTAGAAATCATTAACATATAACTTTGATGATTTAAAATAATTTAAAATGCATATAGATGAATTATTAATATATACAAAAACGTAATAGTAAACACAATAGTCCAGCATTTATAGTAAATAAATATAGTGAACAAAAAAGAGGAAAAAGTAGAATGGTTATCGATTATAGAAATCTAAATGCAAAAACTATGACATATAATTATCCAATACCAAATAGAATATTAAAAATAAGACAAATACAAGGATATAATTACTTTAGTAAATTTAATTGTAAATCAGAATTTTACCATTAAAAGTTAGAAGAAGAATCTAAAAAGTTAACTGCATTTATAGTACCACAAAATTTTTATTAATGGAATATGTTACCATTTGGCTATAAAAATGCACTAGGTAGATACCAACACTTATTGGATAGTTATTTTAAACAACTACCTAATTGTATAGTATCGTAGATGATGTACTATTATATACAAAAACTAAAGAGGAATATTTAAACTATTAGAATAATTTACAGATATAACAGAAAAATTGGGAATAAGTTTAAGTGAAAAGAAAGCTGAAATCATGAAAAATCAGATAGAATTTTTAGGAATACAAATAGATAAAAGCGAAGTAAAAATGCCACAACATATAGTACAAAAAATAATAAATTCAAAAGAAGAATTAGATACAAGAAAGAAATTACATTCATTTTTAGGATTAGTAAACCAAATAAGAGAATATATACCAAAATTAGCAGAAAACCTAAAGCCACTACAGAAAAAAGTAAAAAAGGATGTAGAGTATAATTACAACGAAGAAGATAAAAAATAAGTTCAGAAAATAAAAATACTTTGTAAAAAATTACCAAAATTACAATTCACAGATGAAAATAAAAAATTTGTATATATAGTAGAAGAAGACGCAAGCGAATATAATTATGGAGGAGTACTTAAATATAGATATGAAGAAGAAAAATTAGAACATCATTGTAGATACTATTCAGGTACATTTAATGAAGCAAAAATAAAATTGGAAATAAATAGAAAAGAATTATGTTCATTATATAAATGTTTATTAGCATTTGAGCTATATATTGTATATAACAAGTTTATTGTACGAACAGATAATACACATGTACGTTGGTGGTTAGCATAGAAAATACAAAATTCAGTTACAACGAAAGAGATTCAGAGACTAGTATTAAATATATTAAATTTTACATTTACAATTGAAGTAATCAAAACTAACAAGAATGTCATTGCAGATTACATATCAAGACAAAGCTACACAGACTGATATAATAGAAGATGATGCTTTAGAAAAGATACTCAATACCTAACTACGCTTTCAATAAAAGTGGACAGTATGGGTAATGAAATAGAAAAGCTAAAGACTAATGAAGTTAAACTGAAGTCTAAAGCTATGAACTAAATAACTCAGTAGTGTGCAGAGCTATGTCGATCGGAATACATCAAAATTTCAGAGCTAAAAGGAGACGTTGGGACACTCTATAAAACTCATAACGTTTATCAATCTACAATTGCAGGTACAAGCAAAGGAGTTAGTGGGCAAAGATATCAGAACATGAACATGAATAAGATATTTGAAAAACCATTTATATCAAAAACACACAAAAAAACCTTGTTCATACCCCCACAAACTACCACATATCGAGAAAGTTTAAACCAAGATAGAAAAGCCTATAACCATATAACTCGAGTATACATAGAAAATATCCACAAAATACAGACTTATCTAAACTTTAACCCCAGAGCTACAAATATCCAAGAAGCAAACACAAATTCTATAACCCAAAAATTATAAGAGTACAACAAGTTAATCGCATTACCCAAGCTTAGTTAAAACTTGTTTCAATTATAGATTATTAAATACCGTATATACCCAAGATAGAGGTGAACTAACAACTATACCAGAATTATATAGAGCATTCGCCACCTATAAGAAAATAACCATAGAAAATCTATTTTTTATAAAGTTTTATACTGCACCAGCAAAGATATTATATGACGAAATTAAACCAGTTATACAAGTTGTAAAAATAGGATTAACTAGAGATATGATTATACCAGAAGATATTGTTCAACATCCAGAAATACCTAAAGTTGGGATACCTAATTTTTATGCAAATAAATGAATTATTGGAATATCTACAATTGTTCAAGAATTAGCAAATAATTATATCAATGGAAACCCTATATGGAGCTATTATATAAGAGATCATCAAATGATTTATTCAAATTCAAGAAAACTACGACAGTCAGATATGGAAGAAGCTAGACAATGGATTTTCACACTACTTAATCCAGAAAAACAACCAACTGCAAGAGCAATTAGGAAGGGATTTATTTCAGAAGAATTATTAACAAGATATTGCAAGTTAATTGGACACAAATATCCAAACCATTTATGTTTGAGATGTAATGGAGAAGATAATATTATCCCAGAAGTTCAACTGGAATAGAAGAAGAGAAGGATGACAGCTAGAAGATACATGACAAAAAATAGAAAGACACGGAGCAATAATTGAAATATAAGAAGACAAGAACATTAAAGTAAAGAAAATGACATATGGAAGATTAAATAACTTTTCTTGACTTATTTACGTAAGTTATTGTATAGAAGGTCATTATTAGCCTTAACTTTTTAGGACCTATTGTATAGGTTTTTTGACTTTTAACATGTATAGTATTATTAGTTCTTGTCATTTTTAGAATAAGTAAATTATTACTTTAGGATACACGTAAAGTAGAAAATAGTTTACGTGTTTTCTTTTAGGCTATAAATATGTAAGCCATTCGGCAAGATAAAGGCATGACTTCATGAGTTGAAGCAAGCCTCCTCTTGTACACAAACAACTTTTGAATATTTAATAAAAATAGGTATATTTCAAATGAAAAACTATGGATGAAAAAAGCCAAGAATTATCAAACCTACCAGAACAGGTATTTTCATTTATGATTATGAATAGCTAAATTCATAAATTCCTAATAATCATAATGTGATAAAAATAAGTTCATATTAGTTACTATATAGTAGAATTATTCGAAGAATAATCTGTTACTAAGTTTATTAGCAAAGAGGAAAAGGAGAAAAATCCCTAAGAACTATGCCATCCTAATGGTGAAATCGATGAGGTAAGAAAGATGTGATAGGAGAGTAACCAGTGTAGAGGCGCTGTTTAAGGGAAAAATATCCCGATTACTATGCTAATAGTGACAGAGTAACTTAAGAATAATCTAGTACATAGTTATCTAAGATGATCATATTTTGTTATGTATATGATTGGAAGTAATATTTTGAAATAGCATCATATGAAAAAGAATGACTACCTACTTATCCGATGAAATGGTAGATAAATTTAAAATACTTGTTTTGTATGTACTTAAGGATATAGAAATTGTAGATATAAGAAAAATCATATGGGAAAAAATATTTGACAAATATTTTTTGACTAGAATAAATCATATACCACACCTACCTAACTACTTTTATAAATACCTACATACCAAACCTACACATCAACCATGATAAATAACGTATATTTAGAATATTGGAAAATGGATATGAAAAATATACAATTAATAGAAAAACTAATGAAAACAAATCTAGAAAAATATATGAGGACTAAAGATACAAAATATATAGAATTCCTTAATGAAAACATACAAGAATTATTAAGATTAAAACAAACAACCAGTAAATATTATGATAAAGCATTTAATAACCCATAAAATCTAAGCATCATATGAACAATATGACAAGCTATATATTTGATGAAATTAAGATACTTATTTTATATATCATTAAAGACTTAGAAATAGAAGACATAAATAAAATAATATGAGAAAAAATATTTAATGAAGAATCATTAAGTCTAGAATGGTTAGAAGATATGCATGATCTTTGCTTATATTATTCAGATAGTTATTACTCAGATAATAATAGTTATTATTCAGATGCATATTATACAAATTAAAAATGTTAGAATATATTAAAAGAGTTAGAGAAAAATAAAGTTGGCTATACGAAGAAATTAATTATAGAAACCAACTTAGAAGACGAGGAGAACAATTAAAAGAAAGATTAATTTGGATAAATAAAACCATGAAACAACTAGAATTAAAAGACAGTTTAGAATATGATTTAGACATTATTAATAGAAGAAAAAGATAGGATAATTAACGAACTAGATAACTTAGAATTTAATATCAGATATAATACAATTAGAATAAATTATTACAAAGAAAATTGCAGTATTACAATTACTTTAGGATAAAATGATAAACTATGAATATTTAAAATATTGGAGACAAGATATGGAAGAAATAAGATTAACAGAAGTACTTATGAAAGAGAATTTAATTGAATATTTTAGAACAAAAGATATAAAATATTTAGAATACCTTCAAAATAATATACAAGAATTACAAAGACTAAGAGGAAAAACTAATGAATATTACAGTAAAGCTTTTAATGAAATACCATCTAAGCACCCCCAAGATATGAACATCAATAAAAATTAAAATAAAAATAGAAATGTTTAGAGAAGTTAAGAAACATCCACGCACAAAAAAAATTAGATCTATTAGAGTTATGATAGATCTATTTAAGTTATCTGAGTTATCCATACCCCCCTCCAAATGGTATCAGATCTACGTTATTTAGAAAATGTACAAGTAGGAATGTGTTAATAGAAAATATACCTGTTCAATTCTTTTTCTTTTCCTTTTTTTGTTGTTTATTTTTTGTTTTGTTTTTCATTTTCTTTTTTTCGTTTTTTCTTTTTTCCTTTTCATTTTTCTATTATTCTCTTTTTTTTCCTTTTCCTTTTTTGTTGTTTTCTCTTTCTTTTTTATTTTTTCACTTTTTATTTTTTATTTTTTCCTTTTCATTTATTATCCCTTTTTTTCTTCTTTTTTTTTTTTGTATTTTTATCTATTTTCTATTACTCTCCGTTTTTGTATTTTTTCTTCTTCTTTTTCTCTCATTTTTTTCTTTCTTTTTTCTTTTTATTTTTTCTTCTTTTCATTTGTGCGAACTAGCAAACACAAATATAAGCGCGAACTATAAAATACAAATATAAATACAAACTATAACATACAAATATAAGTGCAAATTATAAAATACAAATACAAATGAGAACTATAACATACAAATACAAGTGTGAATTATAAAATGCAAATACAAATAAAAGTAGGAACTATCATTTGTATTTTTTAATTATTGAAAGGGAGCGATTGATTTTATTTCTACGAATAATTATTTATATTTATTGATATGAGTTGTATTTATTGATACAAATAAATACAATTCAAATTTTTATACAAATACAATAGGTATTTGTATTTGTAAAATCATTTGTTTCATTTGTTTGTAATTGTATTTGTATCAAGTGATATTTGTTTATTTACAAATTTGAATGATAATTTTGATGTACAAATACAAAATGATACATTTGTATCAAATGATACATTACATATTTATATATTTTAGAATTAAGAAAATATAATTAATGCATTTATTTGTTTGTATACAAATACAAATGATAAATTGTATATAGTCATGGCTAAATACAATATGCAATCAACTTATAAATACAAATACAAAATTAATGAAAAGCTATCGAAGAAAATAGAATACAAATACAAGCATAATCCGAATATAATCTAAATATACAAACACAATAAAATCATAATATAAATATAATCCAATATAATATGGAGTCAATTATAAAATACAAATACAAAACAGTTCTTTAAGATACAAGTATGAATTATATAAAATATCAATGACGGTGCAAACTAACATATACAAATACAAGTATGAACTATAAAATATAAATACAAATGCGAATTATAAAATATGTATATAAGCGCGAACTTTAAAATACAAATATAGTTTTATCAATGAATACAAAAATATAAATATAGTATGACTGTAAATACGATAAATAATTATGGTATTTATGTTATCATTCATGATTTGTGCTCGGCTAGTTATATTTTTTGAAAATATAAAAAATATACAATAGAATAAAAAAATGATAAAGAAAATAAGTACAAAAGGGAAAACAAAAAAATCAAAGAAGAAAATAAAAGAAGAAAGAGAAATAGAAGCTAGAGAGAAAAGAGAGAGAAAAAAAGAAAAAAGAAAAAAGAAAAAGAAAGAAACGAAAAAATAGAAAAAAGAAGAAGAAAAAATAGGGAAAACACGAAAAAGAAAAAAATATAAAAATAATGATAGTGTTTTCGGCGAAACTAAATATGTAGTATATTTATGTTTTTTATGAATACAGACCACTGAGTAGAAGTGAATACAACGACTGGGAATTGAATACAGTGGCTATAAACGGTAATTATGTAAATGTGGCTATGAAAGGGAGGTTTTATAGCAAAGTGCTGCTATTTTTGAAAGATCCCCTTCTGTAAATGCATATGCACATACAAATGTATGTTTTGTAGTGTAAATACATATTCAGATTTGTATGACTATGTATTTTGTATGTTTTTTTTTTGAATATGTGTATGTGATATATATATTTTTCTTTTCAAAATAAAAGTTAGAGATATACATATGCAGATACATATGTATGTGATATACATATGCAGCTACATATGCATGTTTTATACTGTAAATACATATCAAGATCTGTATGTCTATGTATTTTATATGTTTTTTAAATATGTGTATGTGATATAAATATTTGTCTTTTCAAAATAAAAATTAGAGATAGAAGAGAAAAAAAATATAAAAAAATAGAAATATAAAAAAAATGAAAAAAGAGAAGTAAAAAAGAAAAAAAGGAAGAAAGAGAAATAGAAGTGTAAAAATAAAAAAAAAAATAAAATACAAAAAATAAGAAGAAAAAGAAAATAGAAAAAGCAAAAAAAAGATATGAGAAAGGAAAAAAAATGAAAAATGACAAAAAAAAGAGAAATTGAAGAGAGTAAATAAAGTGGAAAGAAATGAAAAAGAAAAAGAAATCAAAATAAAAAATAAAATGATAAAAAAAATAAGATGAAAAAAACTAACAAGAAAAAAAAGATAGAGGTATAAGAGAGTGAAAGACAGTAATGATGTTTTATTTTGAAATCTTGAAGATCATGGAGATAATTATCTTCAAATATGAAAAAAAATAAAAAATAAAAAAATTTTAAAAACGTAAAAGGAAAAAAAGAAGAGAAATAGAAGAGAGAAAATAAAGTGGAAGTAAAAAATAAAAATAAAATAAAATAAAAAAGATAAAAAAAATAAGATGAAAAAATAAAGGTAAAATATATGACTATATTTGGGGGAGGTAAAATAGTGGAGTGAAAATAGAAAAATATAAAGTAGTGAGAGTAAAACATGCACTTGTCTAGTTAATGAGTAAAATAATGCTACTCTTGCTATAAACTATAATTTTACAAAAGTATTGCTATTTATTGTAATTATAATCTTAAGTATGCCACTTTCTGTAATTTTTCCATTATAGATTTTGAGTTCTAAGTTAAAAATCAAAAGGGTCCTATATATAGTAAATTAGTATTTGTATCTGTGCGATGCGTGGATACAAATATTATTTCTAATCTTTTTTATATTGTGATGTTCAAGCATTTTAAATCATATTACCTTAAATAGAATCCAATTATCATATTGTTCCTCAATGAAATAAATTAACAAAAACCAATTATCATATTATTCCTCAATGAAATAAACCTGACTCAAAAATCCTTCTCAACTCCCCCACAATTCCATATCCAAATCTATATAGATAGTGACAATGCATCATAAAATATTGAAAAATTTTATGTTATATTTTATTTATTACATTGTCACTATTTAAATTTATTAACTCGTTAATATTGATTTTTAATAGCTTATCACTTGCCTTATGTAGTGTTGGAACCTTGGAGGTCGTACCACACAGTGAGGGACCAGATCCTTCAAAACCAATCACATGCAATGAATCAGTAAAGGACTAATGAAGGTAAAACTTTGCTGAAAATAAAGGAACACACTGATTTAACGTGAAACCCCCTTACTCCAGGAGGAAAAACCACAGTTTTCCCTCACAAGCTCTCTAAAATTCACTATAATCAAACTCTTGATTACAGTCTTCAATGAATCTAACTCTAGGTTCCTCCTGCTTGTAATAACTCTATTACAAGCCTATCAAAGAAACTATGCTAAGAACACACCTTGATATTGATGAACTCTAACCAATATCAACCTTAGGTAACTCTACTTAAGTTCTCTCAAAATAAGAAGAAAAAGGCATTATTCTTATAGAATGAGTAATTCAAGTACAATTTAGGACTCAACTCAAGATTACTCACTCTTTTATCTAATAAAAGAAATAAGACCATGAGCAATACTTGAGAAATTTTGAACATTGAGTTTTTGCCTTTTTCTCTCTTCAACACTCTTTTGAATTTGCAAAAACCACCTGATGAAGAAGCATCCTTTTTCTTTTATAGTGGAGTGATGATTAGGGTTGAAATATAATTGGACCTGGTGTCGTAAGTAGTACAAGAAGCACCTGAACAGTTTGTTGCACAAGAGGACAAAACTGTGTAGACGCATGCCAGCTGTATTGTAGCCTTGAACATCCAGGGACCTAGTCCCTTGTAGTCATCTGTTCATCATTAAAACAAGATACAATAATTTTTCCCTTTTTTATGGTGACAAACCAACCATAGAGTTTTGAGCATCAATGTACATTCATCACATTTAATCAGTGTGATTACCACTACTGAAAATGAATGTTTACCCTATCATACAACACTTTGCTTCCATCATCATGCAACATAGGAATTTGGTCCCTTGTTGTCAATTTATATCAAATTATTCATTTTCTCTCCCTATCATTGCCTTCATACCTTCCCTCTTAACATTTTACATACTTACTCCTGTCAAAATGCCATCATATTTATATTTGCAATTCAACACATACACATCATCAGTAGATACATCTGGTCCTTAACATATGAACTCAGTATTCCCCTTTATGGCATCATTGAAAAGGAATAACAGTAAACCAAGAGTAAAATAAGCACAGGTTAGTTAACTCATAGCCACTAGGGAAACACTAACATGAAGAACAACTTTAGAAATAGAGTAGAACCAGATAAAGAGCACAAAAATAAGAACTTTTTCATTTTTAACAGTTTAGGTATCATTGTAGTGCAAGATTTACATTTCCTGTTCCACAGAAAAAGCCACATAAGTTGGAGGAATTAAAAAAAGTGGAGGATTTAGGGAAAAGGCTAGGAGAAGTAAGGCCATCATAAGATAATGTAACAACTTTTTAGTTAGCATTCTGATATCTGTATTCTAGCTTAGAACCTTATTGGTTAGAATCATAACCTTTTTCTTGAGTTCATCATTCTCCTCACTCCTAAGTTCTAAACACATGCTTTTAACAAATTAATAATTAGGGAAGAGTAACATGCTTAAAATACCCAAGCTTATAGAGAGAATTCAATACTTGAAGTTTTACTTGACCCACTTCTTGAAAACCCTATGTATTGATGCTTGAAGAAATTTAAGATAGAAAAAAAGTATATTTTATGTGTATTATGGATGAAAATAGGGTCGTAAGTATGCTTATAAGTCATGGGATATTATTTAATAAGAGGGAAATGTCTAAAATACCCTCATTAAAAAGATGGAAAATAAACCGTCAGTTATTACAGATGTCCTTATGATTCATCAAGACACCCTATGAATCATAAGGGGAATCGTAGTCAGGACAATGAGCATAAAATTTTAGAAATTTTCAAGGGCCAAAATTAAAAGTATTGAAGAAAGACAAGAGATGTAGCACTAACTAGAGGTCTAGATAGGGAGTATGTGAGACAGCATCAGAATTCTCCAATTTAATAGAGTCAGCAAAATCCTTCTAGATCCTATTATTATTCCCACAGTAAGGACTGTGGTAGGTCAAGGGGAATACTAGGCCCTATCGAGGTTTATTTCTTTATCGCTTCTCAAAGATGCTTTAGTTTAATTTTTGGGTTTTGTTGGTGGTGCACCATTAATGTTGCTTAGTCTGCGGATTAGTGTGGTATAATCTAAGGTCACAAACTATAGTTGCGACCCCCAAAGTTGAGATCCCTCCAACATCGATAGTTGCTCATCCAGTAGCTGCGTAGTTTGCTATGTCTATTGAGGCGTAGAAGATGTTGGGTAGATTTATAAGATTGACTCTACTAAGGCTTTTAGGGCATCGAGCAAAGATACATTAAGTTCTTAATTGATAGTGAGGATAGGGTCCATAATTTGGGATTAGTTAAAACTCCCCGTATCGACTACACTACCTTTCAGATAGACCTAGCAACTAGATGTTAGTGGAGAGTTTATCTTGACTCCTGTACAGCTGGATGTTATCCTTTAACATGGACTCAGTTCTTTGAAGTTTTCTTGGAGAAGTATATCACTTATATCCTTAGAGGATGTCTGAGAGATATATTTTATAGATTAGAGCAGGGTTCTACGACCGTCCTGGAGTATGAGTTTCAATTCCTTGACTTATCCAGACATGCTACAACTATATTACCAACTGAGTATAACCCAGACTACAAGGGAGTCAGATTTCTAAGCAACCAACGTTTCTAAATGAAAGATCAACATAAGCTAATCCAAGCTTGCCACTCACTCACAAAGGAGTAATAATTCATAATTCATCAATAACTAATGAAATGAAATGTCTAAGGCACCTATTTACAATATTTGCCTTTGCATAAATAATCTATTACAAAAATATCCCAAAAGTGGTTATTTTGGAAATAACCCACAAGGGTTCTCTTTATTCCATATTTCATGGCTTTCTTCAGCTCCAAGTTGTCTTTCAAATACGACATTATTTAATTAGGAGCTCAAAGAAGGTCCTCCAAGCACATTCTTAAATCCTTCAGGTGATCATGGATTGGACCTCCTTGTATCATTCTCGTACTGTGTGATCAAAAGCGTTGATGCCTATTTAGCTTGTATCACAATCCCACACCTCTAACAAATTTATTTTAAAAAATAATTATGTAATTGTAAAAATAAATTTATGTTTTTTATTTTCTTATTATACTATTATTAATTTTAATAAATTAGATTTTTAATATCTCCCTCCTTCACCTCCTATCCCTACCCCCACCCACCTCTATCTCTACCTCCATATGACTCTCATACATACTACATTAATTTTTAAACCCACTACTGAAACACTCTATGTTTTGGTCCTTAGAAATTTCATAAGTTTTGAACTCTCTAGACATCATATGACTTGAGGATACTTGTCATATAATGTAGGTACAGTTTTAGGGTCCTCAACTCGTTGTCCAGTGTGTGGTAGTGGGGTTTCTGGTGAGGATACTATTTGGTGGGTACGGGTTGTATGGTTGGTGACGGGTTGGTTCTTTACTTAATCTGAAACTTAGTAACTTGACTTGTCTTTGAGTATGAGTAGCTTACTAGGAGCTGTGATGATAGGGTACGAGTGGTAGGGTATGGTTATATGTTGTCTAGTGTTGATCCTTTTGGATCTTGCTTATCATATGACTCACATCATACTTGTCGTATGGTGAAGGTATGATTTGGGTAAGGGGGCCATATGAAGGAAAATATGTAATGTCTAATATTCTACCTAGGGTACAAGTGATGGGTACAACTCATATGTTGTGGGCATGGTTTGAAGGAGGGGTGATCGTACCCTTCTATGGGAATTTGTACAGTTTAAGTTAGGGGTATTTTGAATATTTTTCCTTTTAACCCCTTATGACCCCATGACTTAAAGTATTTTTTGGTGCATTATTTACCCTATTATTCTAAATCAAAAACACTAGAAATATTTTAAAATCTCTCTCAAACTTTTAGTTAAGAAAAGAGGCTAGGGTTTCTTCAATACAATCAATTAGGGGCTTTCAAGAGCAAATATCTCAGTATTCCTTTGTATCTAAGGCATGTTACTCATCCTTCATTGTTAGTTCAACTAGATTCATGTTTTAATAGATGGTTTTTATGATTTAATATGGGTATTGTTTGGTTTTGAATTGTAAGTTGGGGTTTTTGGTTATTCTTGGTTGAATAATGCTTTCCTATGTTTGAACTATCATTTTCATGTTATATTTATGTTTTTGAACATTTCAAGGTATGGTAATGGTAATTGTTACTTGGTTTTGATTTTGGAAACTATATGCCCTCAATATATTTGTTAAAATACCTAAGAGAATGCTTTTGTCACATAGTTTGACTATTATTGAAAACTTTGCATTGCATAATATGGTAATGAAACTTAAATTGGTTTAGTTGGTTTTAAATGGTTTGGAAAGGCCTTGAGGTCTATGGTTTTGGTTTAATTGGAAACTTAGAAGTCAACTTGGTTCGATGGTTTTGGTATGGCATAAAAGGATAGACTTGTAAGCTCTAATTTTGGTATGAAGATACCAATGGTTAATACCTAATGAAAAGACCCCTTGGTAAATAGTTTAGATAAGTGAAAAGGTTTGATTGGGCTTAAATGGGGTTGAGTAGTAAAGTCGTGAAAGGTGAGGGTCCTGGGGAGATCGCTATTAGAAACTCACGTTTGTCGATTTGAGTGTGGTCTTGGTGATCGGGTGCATTATGTCACACTTTATATTTTAGGAGATGTACTAGTCATCCCAGGTTTCTATTCTCTGGTCATGTAGCTAACACGCAATAGGGCTCTTTTAGCAGGGGGATCTGAACCCATATAGCCCGTAGGTGGTTTTAGGATGACTGAGCTATGCAACCTAGGTTAAAGTTTTTAAATGCATGCTAAACCCGTTTCCCTTACGTGCCATTATATATATATGTATGAATGTGATTTCATATATTTATTTACTTGGTTTTATATATTGGCATTATTTTATCCTTACTCTTGAGTACATGATAGCGTCCACCCGCTAACCCTTCTCCGAGCGGTTATATCCCTACACAATGCAGGAACTGGCCATACTACTCCCCTTGCTTAGTGATTAGATTCCTGGACAAATTGGTGTTGGATTAAAGTGGTGAGATTCCATACTTCAAAAGACTCTATTTCATGTTATGATCTTCTCTACATGCTTTTATTTATTTCTTAGACTTTGGTTTTGACTATGATCGGGAGCATATCCTGATTGGATATTGTTTTGATTTTGGTTAGAGAATTTGTGAGACTACTTTAGGTTGGTATGGGCAATGTCGATATTGGTGTCAGCCTTGGCATTGGTATTGGTATTGGGGCTGACACCGTTTGACTATTTTTGATTTATGATTATTCCATTTTATTATGTTATATAAAATCGAAATTTATCCAACATATGGTGTAGGCCAGTTATGGATGGGTATTAGGGGTGGTCTCTGATTTCGGTTGGGTTTGAGGCACCCAATACGACTAGGCCCTGGTTCGGGTTATGTCAGATTAGTATCAGAGCCCTATGTTCATGGTCACTCAGGAGTCCACAAAGTTATGTCGAGTAGAGTCTCTTTTAAGCGTGTGTAGTGCGTCACACTCATAAGGGAGAGGCTACAAGGCATTTAGGAATGTTTCTCTTTCTTATATTCCATTTTAAAGCCTTAAAGTCTAAGTCCTGAATTCCTCTCTAATTCCTATTTTTTCTCCTTTCATGTCATGCCTCCTCGATGATTTAAAGATAAATAGAACTCCTATATCCCAACTGGGATAATATTGATGGGACACATTCTGCTCATGAGATCCATGCCCTATCTAGGGGTTCAGTCCTGGACTGTCCTGGAGTTTTACCGGTTCCTTCTACTCCTTCTCAGACTTCTCAAGCTGAAGTGATAAATGTTGAGTTTTGTCAATCTATTCATATGTTGGCACAGTTAGTAGCTACTCAGTCTGAGCATTGTATTTCTATTACTTTATCTTCTGAGGCCACAGGGGCTGGCTACTTCATGAGGTTGAACCCTCCGTTATTTACTGGTGTTATGGTGGAGGAGGATCCTCAAGGTTTTATGGATTAGATAGAAAAGATATTTTGTGTTATACATGCCATGAATATAGAGGGTGTGGAGTCTATAGTCTACTAGTTGAAGGATGTGGCGTACCAATGGTAAGAGAAATGGGATCCGGCCAGGGGTGACGGTGATGAGTCAACTCTATGGGAGGATTTTTCTAATGCATTCCTGGACCATTTTTTCCTCACAAGTTGAGGAAAGCTAAGGTGGAAGACTTTGTTAATCTAAAGCAAGGTAAGATGTCTGTTAAGGAGTATCTTTGAAGTTTCACCAATTATCTCGGTATGCTCCAAAATGGTTTCTAGTATGAGGGCTAAAATAAAGAAATTCACTCTTGGGTTTTCCAGAGAGTTGATATTGGAGAGTAAGGATGCCTTGTTGAGCAAGGATGTGGATATTTTTAGTTTGGTTGTGTACATACAACAGGTAGAAGAAGAGAAAAAAAGTAGGCTGAAATAGGGAAGAGGCAGGGCAAGACATTTAGGTTCTCTAGGCAGGGAGGTGTCCAGCTGCAAAGTGGTAGGGATGGTGGTAAATGTCCTAAGAAAAAGTGGGGCAATTTTGGGTCATATTTGATAGCTAGTGCTCCCTACACAAAACCGTTGGGTGATAGATGTTTCTATAATGGCGACAACTTCAGGGAATAGGTTGCCCAAGCTCAGGCTAGTGGGGCCCAGTCAGCTCTATCTATCCTTCTTGAAGGTTTTGTGGTAGATTGCATCAGGGTTACTGTGATGAAGAAAAGGAAAAGTGCTTCAGCTGCGGTCATCCAGGGAGCATGGTTAGAAAATGTCCTGTTGGTAAGGTTTCTTCTGGGGAAAATAAATTTCCTATTAACTCTTGTTCATCTCCTACATCGAATGGTGCATCTTTTAGTTCTAACACTGGTCAGAACCGCCTATATGCTCTCACTACCCAACAAGAGTTTGAGGTATCACCTAATTTTGTAACTAGTACGTTGAAACTCTTTTCTTGTGATGTATATTATTTACTTGATCTGGGGTCCACTCTCTCTTATGTGACCCCATTTGTGGCTGTGTATTTTGGTTTTGGTCCTAAATATATTTCAAACCCTTCTTTGTTTCTACCCTTGTAGGTGACTCTGTGATTGCTAGAAGAGTCTATAGAAGGTGTGTGGTATCTTTGGTAGCAAAGAAACTTTGGTGGATTTGTTGAATTAGACTTGGTGGATTTTGATGTCATATTGGGGATGAATTGGTTAACTCATGTATGCTTTTCTAGATTATTGGACCTGTAAAGTTTTCTTTAAATTCCCTAATAATTTAGTTACTAAGTGGGAAAGTAGTTCCATAGCTCCTAAGGGGAAGTTTATATCATATCTTAGAGCTTAGAGATTAATCTCCAAATGGTGTCTCTATCATTTGGTCTAGGTTAAAGATTTTAGGTTAGAGGTCCTTCTTTGCAGTCCATCCCCGTGGTAAATGAATTTCTTGAGGTATTCCCTGATGACCTTCCTGGTGTTCCTCCTGATAGGGAGATTAAGTTTGGGATTGATCTTATTTTGGATACTTGTCTAATTTCTATTCCTCCGTATAGAATGGCTCCAACTGAATTGAGGAGCTTAAGGAGAAACTAAAGGATCTTTTAGATAAAGTTTTCATCTATCCTAGTGTGTCCCTGTTATTCATACGAAAAAAAGATGGTTCCCTTAGGATGTGCATTAATTACAGATAGTTGAATAAGGTGACAGTAAAGAATAACTATCCTTTTCCAAGCATAGATGATCTATTTGATCAGTTGAAGGGTGCTAAGTTTTTCTCCAAGATTGATCTTCAATCCATGTATGATCAGTTACGGATTAGGGAGGTGGATATCCCTTAATCTGTCTTAAAAACCTGGTACAATCATTTAGAGTTTCTAGTTATATCTTTTGGGTTAACAAATGTCCCAACGATATTCATGGATTTGATGAATAGGGTCTTTCACCAGTTTTTGGATCTGTTCATCATTGTGCTTATAGATGACATTCTGGTGTACTCTAAGAGCAAGGTGGATCATGCAAATCACCTTTGCATTGGTTGCAGGCCTTGAAGGAGCAACAGTTGTATGCAAAATTTTTGAAATATAAATTCTGGTTGAACGTTGTCACTTTTCTAGGTCATATCATTTCTAGTGAAGGGATCATAGTGGATCCACAGAAAACAACAGTAGTGAAGAAGTGTCTTAGGCCCACAATTTCAATCGATATTCGGAGTGTCTTTGGAAAATTAGATGGCTTAAGTTGCTCAAAGATTATGATATGAGTCTTCACTACTATACAAGTAAAGCTAATGTGGTTGCTGATACTCTTAGAAGGTTATCTATGGGGAGTCTAGCTCATGTGGCTAAGGAGAAGAGGGAGTTGGTGAAGGACATTTACCATTTGGCTAACCTTAGAGTTCATCTCTTGGACTTCGAGGAAAGTGGTGTGTTGTTGAAGAAAGTGGCGCGATCAACTCTTCGTGCCAAAATCCCTGGAGAAGTAAATGTTAGATCCTATCTTAATGAGGATCAAGGGTGATGATGTAGGCCGGCAGAAGGTGATGGTTTCAAGATTAGTTATGATGGTACTTTATGGTACTAAGAGAGGCTATGTGTTCCCAATGTCGATGGTTTTCGTGAGAGGATCTTGGATGAAGGACATGAGTCACGCTATGTTGTTCATCCTAGTTTGACAAAAATATATCATGACCTTAAAAAGATGTATTGGTGGAATAATATGAAGAGTGATGCGACTAATTTTGTGGCCAAATGCATAGTGTATCAACAAATGAAAGTTGAGCACTTGAGGCTTGGGGGTTTGTATCAAGAAATTGATTTACCTGAATGGAAGTGAAAAGTAATCAATATGGATTTTGTTACCAGTTTTCCTCGGTCTCAAAACCAGTTCGGTTCGATTTGGGTCATCATGGATAGGATGACAAAGTCGGCTCACTTTTTGCTACTGAGGACTAATATCTTGGCTGAGGATTATGTGAGGTTGTACCCCCATGAGATTGCAAAGTTGCATGGGGTACCTACTTCTATCATCTCAGATTGTGGTACATAATTTACATCTCACTTTTGGAGGTTATTCCAGAAAGATTTGGGGACTAGGGTAAGTCTATGTACTGTTTTTCACCCGTAGTTGAATGGATAAGCAGAAAATACTATCTATACATTAGAGTACATGCTTTGTACTTTTGTGATTGATTATAGTAGTAATTGGGTTGAGCACTTACCTCTTGTAGAGTTTTCTTACAACAATAGCTACCACTCTAGCATTAGGATGGCTTCGTTTGAAGCATTGTATGGTAAGAGGTGTAGATCTCCTATTGGGTGGTTTGAGGTCGGTGAGGCGGCGATGTTTAGCCCGGACATGGTTGACCAGGCTATGTAAAAGGTAAAAGTGATTCAGGATAGACTTAAGGCTACCCAAAATCGCCAAAAGTCCTATGCAGACGTGAGGCAAAGAGAATTAGAGTTTGAGGTTAGGAATAGGGTATTCCTAAAGGTGTCTTCCATGAAGAAAACGATGCGGTTTGGAAAGAAAAGAAAACTCAGTCCTTGATATGTAGGTCCTTACATGATTTTGAGGAGGGTTGGAAATGTTGTGTATGAGTTAAAATTTCCTTCTAGTTTAAGCTCCATTCAATCGATATTTTATGTCTCTATGTTGAAAAAATGTATTGGTGATCCATCGTAGATTGTACTAATCAAGGATATTGGTATTTTGGATTCCCCATCTTATGAAGAGATCTCAATTGAGATTTTGGATCATCAGGTTTGTTGGCTGTGAACCAAGAATGTAGCTTCAGTAAAGGTTCTATAGAGGAACCACAAGGTGGAAGAGGCTACATAGGAAGCTGAAGAGGATATGAAGTCCATGTATTCGTTCCTATTTTATGCTCTGGAAGTTTGTACGGAAGGTATGTTTTCGTCATAACATTTTTGTTTTCAAACTTTGTAAAAGAAAGGATTGATTCCTTGGTATTTTGTTTTATGTCATAAAGGTAAGGGTAAAGATGTATGGGGGATTAAATTAAGCTAGTACTGCCTCGTTCCATAATTCGAGGATGAATGATCCAAGTAGGGGAGAATTGAAACACCCTGGGTTCTGGTCTTAAGAAATTTCCTGAGTTTTGAACTCTCTGGACATTATACGACTTGAGGATACTTGTCGTATAATGTGGGTACAGTTTTAGGGTCCTCAACTTGTAAGTTGACCAGTGTATGTTGGTGGGGTTTCTAGTGTGGATATGGTTTGGTAGGCATGGGTCGTATGGTTGGTAACAAGTTGGTCCATCACTTAATCTGAAACATAGTAACTTGACTTGGCTCTAAGTACGAGTGGCTCACTAGGAGTCGTGAGGATAGGGTACAAGTGGTAAGGTATGGTCGTATGTTGTACAGTGTCAATCCTTTTGGATCTGCTTATGGTACGACTCACCATACTTATCGTATGGTGAAGGTACGATTTGGGTAAGAGGATCGTATGAGGGATAATGTGTAATGTCCAACATCCTATCTAGGGTACAAGTGGTGGGTATCACTCATATGTTGTGGGTGCGGTTTGTAGGAGGGTGGTCATACCCTCCTATGGGAATTTGTACAGTTTAAGTTAGGGGTATTCTGGATATTTTCCCTTTTAACCCCTTATGACTCCACGACTTCAAATATTTTTGGGACATCATTTACTCTATTATTCTAAATAAAAAACATTAGAAACACTCTCAATTCTCTCTTAAGCTTTTAGTTCAAGAAAGAGGCTAAGGTTTCTTCAATACTATCAATTCGGGCTTTCAATAGCAAATCTCTCCGTCTTCCTTCATATCTAAGGCATGTTACTCTTCCCTTATTGTTAGTTAAACTAGCTTCATGTTTTAATGGATGGTTTTCATGATTTAATTATGGGTATTATTTGGTTTGGAATTGTAAGTTGGGGGTTTTAGTTGTTCTTGGTTGAATAATGCTTTCCCATGTTTTAACTACGATTTTCATGTTATATTTATGGTTTTGAATATGTGAAGGTATGTGAATGGTAAATTGGTACTTGGTTTTGGTTTGGAAACTATATACCCTCAATATGTTTGTTAAAATACCTAAGAGAATGATTTTGTCACATAGTTTGACTATTATTGAAAACTTTGCATTGCATAATACGGTAATGGAACTTAAATTGATTTGGTTGGTTGTAAATGGTTTGGAAAGGCATTGATGGCCATGATTTTGGTTTAATTGAAAGTTTGGGAGTCAACTTGGTTTAATGGTTTTGGTATGGCATAAAAGGATAGACTTGCAAGTTCTAATTTTGGTATGATGATACCAACGGTTAATGAATAATGAAAAGACTCCTTGTTATATGGTTTGGTTATGTGAAAAAGGTTTAATTGGGCTTAAAGGGGGTTGAGTAGCAAAGCCATGGAAGGTGGGGGTTATGGGGGGATCGCAATTGGAAACTCACGTTTGCTGATGTAAGGGTGGTCTTGGTAACCATGTGCATTATGTCATGCTTTATATTTTGGGTGATGTACTAGTCATCTCAGGTTTCTATTCTCCGGTTGTGTAGCTAACACGTACAGGGGCCCTTTCAGCAGAGGGAGTTAAACCCATATGGATGTAACGCCCTAGATTCTAAACCCCAGATTTTACATGGTACTTATGACCCCGAAGGACCACAAGCTAACCCATGATTGATATATGTAACCGAGCACTGAATAATATACTATAAAATGCAGAAAACTAACGGAAAACATGCCATAAGGTTCAATACTAAAATAAAACCAAATAAAGTATAACAATACCAAAACTAAAACAACTGCCTGAAAGTACTCTAGTCATAAAAAACCTCTAAATAGTCTGAATAAGGATTTGATGGGACAATCCCCCAACTAACTCCATCTACTAAAATGCTAAATCTAATGCAATAATAAAATAAGGGAACTTCCTCGAATAATGAGGACTCACTGCTAATTCTACTACTGCTGGCTGAATCTGAACTGCTAAGGGTGCTCAAGATCCCGTGCTTCTGAACCTATGGTATAAGACACCATAGCACAAGAGAAAAATATGGGTTAGTACGTGAGAATGTACTGGCATGATAGATGATGTAAGGCTGAATCCAAAGGTTTATATGCATGAACTGTAACTGACTACGTAACGTGAACATGATTGAGTGAGAATGCAAGCATGAGTGCATAAACTATAACTGAAATCGTAGTATCACTGAATACTGAATTCTAATAACTGGATTTATGATAACTGAGTCTACTGATACTGATATCTGATAGACTGAAACTGAGATCAAGCCTATCTAGTAGGTGATCTCTGAATTTACTGATAATGAAAATGATTGACTGAATCTAAGATCAAGCCTATCTAACGGGTGATCTCTAAATCTATAGAACTATCTAAGTTTTTTACTAAGCTGAGTGATTGTGTCTAACAGTCCTGATTTCCGTAATACTGATATGAGTTTTATTCTAAAGACTGAGACTGAAATTGTGGGAGGTAGTCATCTAACTGACATGCCCCTTTGTGAACTAATTAGGGTCTAACCTGTAACCCTAGCTGGAAGGGTGTCAGTACCATTCCACGTGTAAAGACAACTGCTATGGAGTCAGTCCTAATCTAACCAGTGACCCCTGAGATCAGTCCTAAACTAACAGGTGATATCTGAGTATGTTAGTCCTATCTAACAGGTGACTTCTCATACCTATGCAGGCTACGTAGTTTTGGAACTTAGGGATTTTTTCTAGGGACCCAGTCCTTACTAACGGGTGTGACCCCATCCTTAGGCTTACTCGGTGCTGAATCCTACTCCCAACTGAAAGACACTGAACTGATTTTCTAGTTCATACTAGGCCTGACTGAGTTGTTACTGATCGTTCTATTTAACTGAACTGAACTGAGTTACTGAGTTTTGTTGACTGATGGAATACTACCAAATTCTGGTAACTGACTGAATGCTACTGATTTCTGAATTAATTTACTGAGCTGGATGGGACTAATACTGAGGTTACTGAGTTATCCTAAGTTCTGAAACTGACTGAGTTCTACTGATTTTGGCATGACTGAGATTGTCTTGAAACTGACATTGGCTCTAGGCACACAACTAAATTATCAGGTATTAAATACCCACAGGAATCGATAGCATGGATAATATAAAGCATAACAATTCTTGAATAACATGACAATGGTCTATCATTCACAATACAATCAATGAGTCATTTTATCTAGCACTTAAAAATCATAAACTTGTAAATATATAGAGAAGCATATTAATGTCTCATGATTCATTCAATAAGGTCTTTCATCAAATACTTGGCATGCATTAACTTATACATACTTGGGGATTTCTCGTCAACATGCTATAATGACTCTATCTCATTCACATAGGCCTTTTATCAAACATGTAGGGAGAATGCTTTGGTCATACAACAATTAATACATCTAAATCATCATGGCTACATCAACTCACTTGCAAATTTATGGGTTTATCATGAACATTATGTAAGTCATCACATACTAGGATCAAATCTTGAAACTTGTAATCTAAGATATGAATCAACACCCAACAACAACATGAACATGAATATCAATTCATATAATTCATGAAAACTCATAAATATATAATCTTTAAATTTAGAAAAAGGATTCTTGAACTTCAGGGGAGGAAGGGACCCATGAATCAACATCTAACATACCTTAATACTTGACTTTAAGAAGATTGGCGGTGAAATTCTTGAGTTTTGTGTCTTGAACTAAGGACCCTAATGATTGTTCTTGAGAGATTTGAGAGGAAACAAGTGTACTTTGGTGAAATCTCATTTTTAGGGCTATATAGGGGTGGGAAAAAAACTGAAATAACCCTGGGGTCGCGACTGTTTTGATTATTGAAAACTAGGTACCGATGCGCTGGTCGACACATCGCGTCATTGGCACCGACGCAATAGCCAATGCGCCGCATCGACATTGCATTGGATCTCTAGAAATTGCCTTGAGCTGAGGAACATTTTATCTGTCGATGCGATTGACGACACGATGCGCCAACATCGCGTCGGCTCACTAGTTTGGACACTTGAACTTGGTCTAAACGAGGTTCGAAAAATCTAAAACTTGTTCAAAAATTCCTATTGACATCCTTAATCATGATTTAACTAATATATAGGCATTTAAAGGACTTTAAGGTCGCGAAATGAGATTGCCAACTTTTGAAGGTTAAAAATAAACTAAGTCTGAAAACTTAGCTAGAATTTTCTAACTCTGGGACCCCTTGACAAGCATTAATGGACTGAATTAAGCTTAGGATTTTGCAGGGTCTTACAATATATCCCTCTTGGGAATATTCGTCCTCGAATGAGACTGACTAAGCTAAGATTTCTGATACACTGAACTTACTTACTAGACATGACCACCTGAAGCATGACTATATATCGACATTACTAATTTACTGAAATTTTATACTGGACATGAATATCTAATGCATGGATACCTGACTCATGAATGCATGACTAAATATGCAATGACGACTGATATCGAGTTTGTAAGGAAAATCTGAGCGTGAAACTAGATAGGTTTAAGGACATAAAAGCGTTGGAGAAATCATAGAGTATCTCTCCCTTGGGACACTATGTCCCTCTAAGAATGCTTACTTCACTGAGATACTGGGGCGATGCACAAGGCACCTACGAACTGAATCATGACTGAATATCTAGAATCTGAAACTAATACATGATTCATGAATTGAGATGAACTCATAACTATTAGGATGTTCTATCTAGGAATAGTTACATTCCTGAGGTTTCTAATAATATGACTAGACGGGAAGATAGGAAAAACAAACCATACGAATTTGACTGCTTGACTGCTAAACTGAATTATGGCTTTACTGACTGACTCATGCTGAAAACTTCAGCTCAACTGGGAGCAAATGATCTAACAAAGCATATCATAAAGATGAAAGACTCATAACATACCTGAATCTATGTTAGGGCAACTTTTCTGATCATGGCGAGCCTGAAGTGCATAAAATCTATTCTGATGCTGACCACTAGTGGTGCTGGAAGTGGATCCCTGCTGACACGAATATTTACCCCTTTGAGCCAAAACTCTACACTCTCGCAGCCTGTAGCCTAGCTTACCATATCCAAAACATACCTCGTTGCTTGCTCTATATGCACCTAGGTGATTCCTACCACACTCTTCACAAAGCGAATAGGTACAACCACTTCTCACACTACCCTAGGTTTTGGAGCCTGGCATCCCATCATGACTGTCATTCTTGAACTTTGGTACTGGTGCACTAGTTGAAGATGGAGATGGGATTGAAAACTTCTAACTATGCTGAGAACGGTTACCACCCTGTGACCCTAGCTGAGAAAAACTAAAACTACCTGTTCTTGCTCTCTTATTTACTCTCTCTCTTTCCTTGGCTTTCTCTGCCTTAATCTACTGAGAATGCATTATCAATCTAGAAAGATCCATGTCTCTATTAAGCATAGCGGTCCTACACTCCTTAACTACTAACCCAGATACACCAGTCACAAACTTACTCATGCTTGCTCTAGGGTCAGTCATCTGATCAGGGGCATACTTAGACAACTGGTTAAACTTGAGGCAATACTACTCCACTATTATAGAGCCCTGCCTCAGGTTCATGAACTCTTCTATATTAGCTTCCCTCACCTCAAGTGGGAAAAACTTGTCTAAGAATGCATCCTGAAATATCTACCAAGTCATGGGAGCTGCATTATCCCCTCTATTCTTCTTTCACATCACTACCCAATCATAAGAAACATTCTTCAACCCTCTAGGATGCCAACTCTACACTCTCTTCTTTAGACACATGCATAATTTGGGTGATCTTCTTTACCTCATCAAGATAAAGTTGTGGGTCCTTACCTACCTTCGACCTAAAGAATTCTGGAGGGTTCATTCTCATAAAATCTTTGATTCTGGTTGCGGCTAAATCCCCATCTTACTGAGGTAGGGCTTCAGCCTGACGGTTACCCTAAATATTTACTGTCACAGCTTGGGCTAGCGCCAGAAAAACTGCCCAAAACTCTGTATGTGACACATTCTTATTCAAAAAATCTATGGCATGAGGTGGGTGGTTATCATTTCTATGAGCAATAGCTCTACGAGGAGGCATATTCTGTAAATAAAAGAAAGAAATAGATTAGACTGAGGGTTTTACTGGAGCTCATGCTCACTCGCATGACATGAATACTGAAAGAAGGAAAACTATTCCTAAAACATCTCATAGCCTCCTGTACATAAATGTGGCGCGCAACACACCGATCTACTAGATGCGGATTTTTAATCTTCCTAGGACATTGTTGAACCTTAGGCTATGATACCAAGTTTGTAACACCCCAGATTCTGAACCCCGAATGCTATGCGGTGCTTATGACCCTGAAGGACCACAAGCTAACCTATGATTAATATATGTAACTGAGCACTGAATATTATACTGTAAAATGCGGAAAACTGGTGGAAAACTTGTCATAAGGTTCAATACTAAAATAAAACTGAATAAAGTATAACAATACCAAAACTAAAACAACTGTATGAAAGTACTCTAGTCTAAAAAACCCTCTAAACTGTCTGAATAAGGAGTTGATGGGACAATCCCCCAACTAACTCTATCTACTAAAATGCTAAATATAATGCAATAATAAAATAAGAAACATCCTTAAATGATGAGGACTCACTGTTAAGTCTACTACTGCTAGCTAAATATGAACTGCTACGGGTGCTTGGGATTCTGTACTTCTGAACCTATGGTATAAGACACCATAGTGCAATAGAAAAGTATGCGTCAGTACGTGAGAATGTACTGTATGCTAGATGAGGTAAAACTGAATTAAAGGGTTCATATGCATGAACTGTAACTGACTACATAACATGAACATGACTGAGTGAGAATGGAGGCATGAGTGCATAAACTATAATTGAAATCATAGTATTACAGAATACTAAATTCTAATAACTGGATTTCTGATAATTGAGTCTATTGATACTGATATTTGATTGAATGAAACTGAGATCAGGCCTATCTAGCGGATGATCTCTGAAACTACTAATAATGAAAATGATTGACTGAATCTAAGATCAAGCCTATTTAGCGGGAGATCTATGAATCTATAGAACTATATAAGTTCTTTACTGAGCTGAGTAACTGTGTTTAATAGTCCTAATTTTTGTAATACTAATCTGAGTTCTATTCTGAAGACTGAGATAGAAACTGTGGGAGGTAGTCATCTAACTGATATGCCCCTTTCTGAACTAATTAGGGTCTAACCTGTAACCCCAGTTGAAAGGGTGTCAGTACCATGCCACGGGTAAAGAAAACTGCTATGGAATCATTCCTAATCTAATCGGTGACCCCTGAGATCAGTCCTAAACTAGCAGGTGATCTCTGAGTATGTCAGTCCTATCTAACGGGTGACATCTCATACCTACGATGGCTACATAGTTCTGGAACTTAGGAATTTTTTCTAGGGACCCAGTCCTCACTAACGGGTGTACCCCTATCCCTAGGCTCACTCGATGCTGAATCCTACTCCCAACTGAAAGACACTGAACTGATTTCCTAGTTCATACTAGGCTTGACTGAGCTGTTACTGATCGTACTGTTTAACTGAACTGAACTAAGTTACTGAGTTTCGTTGATTGATGGAATACTACTAAATTCTGTTAAATGACTGAATGCTATTGATTTCTAAATTAATTTATTGAGCTGGACTTCTACTGAGGTTACTGAGTTATTCTTAGTTCTGTAACTGAATGAGTTCTATTGATTATGGAACGAATGAGATTGTCTTAAAACTGACACTGTCTCTAGGCGCACAGCTAAATTATCAGGTATTAAATACCCCCAAGACTCGATAGCATGGATAATATAAAGCATGATAATTCTTGAATAACATGGCAATGGTCTATCATTCATAATACAATCAATGAGACATTTCATCTAGCACTTGAAAATCATAAACTTGTAAATGTATAGAGAAGCATACTAATGTCTCATGATTCATTCAATAAGGTTTTTCATCAAATGCTTGGCATGCATTAACTTATACATACTTGGGGATTTCTTTTCAATATGTTATAACGACTCTATCTCATTCACATAGGCCTTTTACCAAATATGTAGGGAGCATGCTTTGGTCATACAACAATCAATACATCTAAATCATCATGGCTACATCAACTCACTTGCAAATTTATGGGTTTATCATGAACATTATGTAAGTCATCATATACTAGGATCAAATCTTGAAACTTGTAATCTAAGACATGAATCAACACCTAACAGTAACATGAACATGAATATCAATTCACATAATTCATAAAAACTCATAAATATATAATCTTTAAATTTAGAACAAGGATTCTTGAACTTCATGGGTGGAATGGACCCATGAATCAACATCTAACATACCTTAATACTTGACTTTAAGAAGATTGACAGTGAAATTCTTAAGTTTCGAGTCTTGAAGTAAGAACCTAATACTTGTTCTTGAGAGAATTTGATAGAAAACAAGTATACTTTTGTGAATAATGGCTGAATCTCATGTTTTAGGGCTATATAGGGGTGGGAAAAAGACTGAAACAATTCTGGGGTCGCGACTATTTTAATGACTAAAAATTAGGTACCGATGCGCTGGTCCACGCACTACGTCGTTGGCATCGACGCAATAGCCAACGCTCCGCGTCGACATCGTGTTGGCTCACTGGAAATTACCTTGAGTTGAGGAACATTTTATCTGTCGATGGGATGAACGACATAACGTGCCAACATCGCATTGACTCACTATTTTGGACACTAGAACTTGGTCTAAATAAGGTCCAAAAAATCCAAAACTCGTCCGAAAATCTCTATTGATATTCTTGATCATGAATTAACTAAGATATAGACATTTAAAGGACTTTAGGGTCACAAAATGAGCTTTCCAACTTTCAAAGGCTAAAAATAAACTAAGTCTGAAAATTTAGCTAGAATTTTCTAAGTCTGGGACACCTTGGCAAGCATTAATGGACCGAATTAAGCTTAGAATTTTACGGCGTCTTACAATAGCCCATGGGTGGTTTTAGAACGATCAAGCTACACAACCCAGGTTAAAAGTTTTAAATACATGCTTAACCCGATTTGCTCCCCCAACCTGATATATATGTATGTATAGATGTGATTGCATATGGTTATTTACTTGATTTCAAATATTGACATTATTTTATCCTTAATTCTGAGTACATGCAAGCTTTCACCCATTAATCCATCTTCGGGCGGCTGTATCCCCACGCGATGCAGGAACTGGTCATACTACTCCTCCTGCTCAGTAATTAGATTTAGGGACAGCTTGGTGTTGGATTGAAGTGGTGAGCTTTCATACTTCGGAAGGCTCCATTTTATGTTATGGTCTTCTCTACATACTTTTGTTCATTTCTTAGACTTTGGTTTTGGTATGTCCCGACTGGATGTAGTTTTGATTCCGATTAGAGGCTTTGTGAGACTATTTTGGGTATGGGCGGTGTCGAGATTGGCGTCAGCCTTGACATTGGTATTGGTATTGGTATTGGGGCTGACACGATTTGACTATATTTGATTTATGATTGTTCTATTTTCTTATGTTATATAAAATCGAAATTTATCCAACATATGGTGTAGGATGGTTATGGATGGGTATTGGGTGTGGATTCCAATCTTGGTTGGGCTTGAGACACCCGACACAACTAGGCTCTGGTTCGGGTCGTGTCATCTACCTCTACCCCCACCCAATCCTCCACCTCTAACCAAATCTATAGGAAAAAAATAATAACGTTGTTGTAAAAAAAATATATTTCATATCTTTTTATAATATTATTCATTCTATAAATCTATTAGACTGTTAATATCCTTCCACTCCCACCCCCTTCTCCTTCCCTCCCCAATTCTAACTAAATCTATCTGAGTAAAAATAATCATGTAATTGTAAAAAAGAAAATTATGTTTCATATTTTCTTTATAGTATTATTTATAATTTAAAAGATTTTAATGAATTACTATATAATGTCAAAATATTGACAAAATTTATCTCTTAAAAATATCAATCTAACTAAAATTTTATGTAGAAATTTTTTATTTACATAATTGAGTATATTCACTTTAGCAAAATCAAAGAACAAAATCATAATGAAAAATATTACTTACTTGAATTCAGGTTTGAATATAATATGAAAAGATATCTACAAAATGATCATCATCTGCATATAAAAACAAAAATATTAAATAAAAAAAAAGTTTCTAAAACATAAAAGAACCTAAAGAATGCAATGAATATATTAATTTACAAATAAAGTTAATTATCAATAGAACCAAAAGAAGAAGAGAAGTTTAAAATTGTGTATTATGTATTATTGTAGGAATATATATAAGAGAGATTATGAAGCTATAGAACTTCATTTCAAATCAACTTTCATTTAAATTTAAATTCAAGTATCATATCCATTTTTTAAAAAAAGATTAGTTTATTATTTTTTCTTATCTATTTATTTCAAGTACAATGCATATTTATCTTGTAATGTGTATATATATATAATCGGTTTGTTACTCTTCACTATCCTTACTGTTTCACCTTTTCCTATATTTTTTTGTTATCTTATTTTCTTGCTTTTGTTTGCCTAAGAAATTATTTTATTTTATAAAAATAATAACGATTTTAAATATATATATTACTTTTAAAATTTTAAAAATAATTACATATAGAATTAATGAGGATTTGTGAATTACAAATTATTTAGCTATATGAAATAATTGCAAATTATTATTACTACTATTACTACCAAGACTACTTTTTTTAAATTATTATTATCATTAGTATTATTGTTATTATTATTATTATTATTATTATTATTATTATTATTATTATTATTATTGCTACTACTACACATATTACGTACTACTACTATTAGTTATTATTAATATTGTTGTTATTAGCATCACCTTCATTATTATTATTATTACTATTACTATTATTATTATTATTGTTATTATTTTTTTTAATTATTATCATTATTATTATAGTTTTATTTTAATTTAATATTTAAATAAATTATATTAAGATATATTATATAACATTTAAGTTTTAAAAAAGATAAGTTTATGAAAGAGTAGAAGTCTATTTAGAATTCTTCAACCATGAATTTTTATTTTTAAGTTAATGAAAAAAATAGTTTTATAAAGGATAATATATTTTTAAATTAAAATATTTTTAATTCTTTAATTCAAATTTTTTATTACAATACTATTAAATTTTGTCCTAAAAAATGCTAAGTGGCTCCTCAATAACTTGTCACTTAGCTAATAGTAGTGCTTAATACTCTGCTTTATAATATATATAGATATAGATTATTCTTCCTTAACTAAAATTTGAGTGCGGATTTAGGATAATCTAATTATATGGTTAATTTTAAAAAAGGATCATTTTAACTAACAAGAAATCTCTAAGTGCTCTAAAGAAAGTCAATAGGTTTCTTATGTTCTTTCGCATAAGTGCTCATCATGTGCTAATAGAAAGTGTAAGGAAATCCGCATCAAATACTTTTAATGCAAATGGAAAGACAAGTTGAGTCTATGGTTGACGACTTTGTTCACTTCTTTCTTTTTGTTGTCAAATCATTCCACCTCTGACCTTTATGGTATAACTAGATAGTGGAGTCTATGGGAGAACAAGCCTAATGCATGTGACTTTATATCTCTATGTGATATAAATAAAATTAAAAAAATAATAATTTTTTTATATATTTTTAAATATTTTACGTTATTAG